>NC_045616.1:13179594-13310301 GCF_009829155.1 Mustela erminea
TTATCATTATTTCTTCCTCTCGGTTTAGCCTTAGTGATGCTTCACTGGTCAAAAGTATCAAAAAGATAGGCAAGAAGTTCTACTTTGTTAGAACCAAGGTGGACAATGATTTATATAATGAAGAGAAATGCAAACCCACATCTTTCAAAAGGGAGAGAGTGCTTCAGCAGATACGAGACAACTGCCTGGCTAACCTCAGCCACATTGGAGTGCCTGTGCCATGCGTCTTCTTGGTCTCCAACTTTGATCTGGGTGACTTTGATTTCCCAACACTGGAAGAGACCCTGCTGAAGGAGCTCCCTGTTCATAAGCGCTACACCTTTGCACTTCTGTTGCCCAATTTGTCCGATGCTTCCATTGAGATGAAGAGAGCTTTGCTCAAGGAGAAGATCTGGCTGGATGCCCTGAAATCATCTGCTTTGAGCTTCATCCCCTTCATGGCCTGCTTTAACAACTTTGATTTTCCCCAGCAGGAAAAGTGCCTGAAACATTACCAGAGTCATTTTGGTTTGGATGAGAAGTCGCTCAAAGGGATTGCAGAGAAGCTGAGCATGTCTTTGGAGGATATCAGGAGTTTCACCAAATCCTTGAATTTCCGGTTCCTTATGCAGGATGACAACATAGGAGATAAGGCCATGAAATGTGTTGAATGCTATTGCTCAGTAAATGGGGGCCTGCCATCCAACATCTTCCAGTTTTTTAAAATATACTTTCTACATTTGAAATTCATCAATACAGTGGCTGATGATGCTAAAATTCTCTTGAATAAGACTTTAGAGAGCTTAAGCCTCAGAAAATGACACAGAGATGGCTCAGAATGCCCAAACAAACAAACAAACGAAAATGGGCCTGAGGCCTTGTGTTCTGTAGGTGGGGTCCTCTTCCACCCACCAACAAGGCCAGATCTTTCCTAAAGTGGAGAGAATGTCTGTCCATTGGACAAAAACATTGCTCCATATTGATACTCTGCTGCCATGAAAAGGGGATTTAACCATGACCACTTTCTGCATTCTTTTGGCTATTTTGCTGAAATCATGATATAAAATACATTCCATGGTTTTCATTAATTTCCATGTGTTATGAAGTAGCTTACATTTGCTCCATTTACTCAGATAATAAACATTTGGTAACAATCAAGATAACTGTTGTTCACTGGCTTTTCATGAATGATTTTCTCCAGTCATCAGATCAATACCCTCCTTGCCAGAGTAAGGGCAATCCACAACTATGGGCACATATCTAAGTGAATAATTTAGAGTGTACTGGAACACTACAGCAGGAGGGAAGGAAGTTGAAAAAGGACTGGAAAATGTTACAGGATGTCATATTTTCAGATACTACAGGGGAACAGAGGGAAGGGAACAAAGTTAGGATTTATCTTTCTAATGCCTTACAAACATTAGATGGGATGAGAGACCTGTGAACAGGAAACAGTGAGGGACAGGAGGTATGAGAGAGTAAAGCTGAGCTAGGAATGAGACTGGAAAGCAAAGACGAATTCAATTAGACAAGCTGGAGGTATAACGTGCTTTGCTTTCACCTAAATTTCCACATCAGACTTGTGAAATGGGGCCAGAAAAATCAACAATACCTGCTTCAAGCCTCAAATATAAGAATCCTGCTCTTACTATAATTGATATTTTTCCAATTCTTACCCATCAGTGGTGTAGGATAGATATTTTATGGTGTAACAGATATACATGGAAGAGGTTGCCCTCAAATTCCTTATTACTCCGAAGGCTCAATCCAGAGAGTTGAGAGCACAGATGTAAAGAGGAGAGCACTACTAGCCCACAATTTCCCAACTACTTCTTGCTACCCCACTGCTCAGCTGAGGTCTGCAGGAGGGTAGAAATGAGTCAGAAAGGGAGAAAGTGAATGATTGTGCTACTTCATGCATAATACATATGTGAAATATTCAAAGGGAAAGCACTCTTGACCCTCTTGTATGGCCACATTGCATTTAACAATTTTTGTTCCTTAGGTTTTCATACATGTTCCCAGTGCAGAATTAACACTAGCAAGACCTAGGCTGCTTACTTTCTTGCCACCAAATCCCATGTATTCTTATAGAGAACATGGACAGTAAGAAAATACTCCATCTTTCTCATCTCATCAACGAGATGTGGCTGATACTGGTCTTACACAACTTTTCCCTCCTCAAGAAGTCATGACCTTTTCAGGATTCCTGGGCCTTTTACTTACAATTTAGTAGTCTTTTTTTTTTTTTTTTTTAGATTTTACTTATTTATTTGATAGACAGAGATCACAAGTAGGTGGAGAGGCAGGCAGAGAGAGAGGAAGGGAGGCAGACTCCCTGCTTTGCAGAAAGCCTGACGTGGAGCTCCATCCCAGGAACCTGGGACCACAACCTGAGTCAAGGGCAGAAGCTTTAACCCACTGAGCCACCCAGGCACCCCCCAATTTAGTTGTGTTAAATTAAGACAGAAAAAGACAAATCCAAAGGGTCCATATGTGTCCTTTAGGGAAGACACTTGTGAAGAGATGAGATTTACCAAATACATACATCTGTCGGATTTATTTTAAAGTTCATTTTTTTTTTCCGATGAGACAAGAAAATGAATCACTGTAGGAAAGAACTCAGAACAAGTGGGAAGTTGGAGAATAAGTTTTAGTGCTTTGGTTTTATCAGGCTCATCCTAAGGTTAATAAGAGTGTTCATGTGCCTGGCTGGCATATATAAAAGGCCTAAAGATTCCCCTGGCTCACATTGTAGCAGTACAATGTGTGAAAGAGGTAACTATTGAGAGGGTAGAGGGGTATTAGGGTCTGGGAGGAAGAGGAGATAAATCTGTGAGGTGTCTGTAATCTAAGACGTGTGAGCCTAGTCAGTCAAGGGTAGCATTCAATTTTGGGTCTTTCTCATGTCACCCTGCAAGACTCAGTCAGTCTCTGTCTGAGGGGGCTTCTGGAGCTTCTCTAGAAGGCACCATGATGACTGGCCACTCCTTTGGCATCTGGGTTGAGCCCTGTCATTCAGAAGCCCTCAATAAGCTCTCACTGTGACAACTTTTTTGTTCCCCCATGACTTCCCCTTGAAGACAAAACTTGCTCTCCTGACCTAAAGTTGGAGGTAGTAATTCAGATCACTAGAGACTTGGTGTTCTTAAGAAAAGGGAAACCCCTCACCTTTAATCTTCCATTCTTCTGTCTGAAGACATCTTGTTATCTTCTTACCTGCTGGGTTAGTGGTAATACAGTCTGTGTCCTAACTTCTGTCTAGCTCAAGGTCTATGAGATAACATACTGTTTCTCTGAAGTAGGACATTTTTGGAGCAGGTGATGTGAAACTCCAGCTCCCAGGTCAGCTGGACTTCTCTTTCTATTGTAGCAGCCCTAAGTCAACACAGCAAGGGACAAATGAAATCACATTCTGGGGAACATCATCAAGAAAAAGGGAGGTAAACTTTAATGATATTTGTTGAGATGCCTTTTCTTCTGCATAATTGTAATCACAGAACTTTTATTGAAAGCTAATTGTGGACCAAGTTACTTCTATCATGTTTGACACCCGTAGCAAGATGAGGTTTGAAACATTTATCACCCACTTTTTTCAAATGCAGCCCAGATTTTTTAGTCATTTGCCAAAAGTCACAAAGGTGTGTAATGAAGAAAGTGGGATTGGTCTGGACTCTCTTTTTATCACTTGCTCTTTGTGACTTTTTCTTTTGCTGTCCACACTAAAGCCTCAGTTGCACCTCTATCCACATTTGAAGCTTCCCATCTGGATCACAATGTACCTGATACATTGACTTCAGCTCAGATGATGCACAGGTTAGTTGCTTCCCCCAGAACAATAAGGCTTTATAGATGAAAACAATGACAACAAAACCACTGTGTGTTAATCTGAGACATGGTAAGAAGAAAGGTTGCTACTCTACACAATGAATACTAGAAAGCTTAAATAAAAAAAAAGAAATAAAAAGAAAAAACAAACAAACAAAAAAGAATAGAAAGCTTACCAATAGGCAGTAAGGTGAGATGTTATGGTCAAGGGTTTTGGCACACAATCCAGTTGCCTTCATTCATTTACTTTCTCAATTGTTTATTCAGCATTAATTAAATAGTCACAGCATGTGAAGATCTAGAGCTCCTTGAGCAGCTCTCAGCTCATTTCCAAATGAGTACTACAGATATTGCAGGGAATAAAAAGAACCAAGTCCCTATTGAGGGGACTTCATAGGGGAGCATTGAGCTTTATTTCACAGAGGAGAAATAGAAGAAACAGTGGAGAAATTGAAAGGTGACATAGAGTCAGGTTGTGCTGGTGCTAAGAAGAAGAATAAAAAAGCATATGTTGAAAAGGAGGATATTTCAAATTGGTGCTTAGAGAATGCCTCTCTGAAGACCTGGAAGTTGAACAGAGACACAAAGTGTGCATATATGTAGGAAGAGCATCCCAGTTGGAGGGAACAATAAGTGCTAAGGTCATGAAAATGCAAGGAGTTTGCCATGTCCATTGACTACCTGTTGGGCCCCTGGTGTACAGTTTTGTGAACAATGGATGAGTGGTAGGAAAGGAAGTCTTTCAAGTAATCAGGGACCAAGTGAGGTAGGACACTGGAGTGCATGGTATTTGCTTCAGAATGTATTCTAACTATGATGGAAACCACCACAGGAAGGGCATGCTAATTTAATCTTTGGAAGGTGTTTGGCAAGTAGATTATTGTGGTGGTCAATGGGCCAGATTTAATGCACCTATAGGTGCTTATTTAGTTGTTCATGTGAGACATGGTGGTGGATTGGTCATGAATGAGAGAAGGTGTGAGAAGAGACTGCATTCCTGATGTATTTTGAAGACAGACTTTGTGGTTTTGTTGACTTGCTGGAAGAAGATATCAGAGGAAAGATAAAGAATCACATGCTGGGTTTGTCCTGAGGAAGAGCATGAAGAGAAGTGCCATGCAAGGAGATGGGGAAGCCTCTAGTAGAATAGCCCTGGGCATAAGGATTAAGCAGAGCAGTCAAGAGTCAAGAGCTCAGAAATAGAATTGTCAGACTTGAGGGGTCTGATTAAACTCAGAGTGGAGTGTGGGTACAGGTGGATATTTGTCTGAGGGTGAGCAAAGAGTGTGGTTCTGCAGCTTTCTAGCTTCCTGACCTATGGCAAATCATTGCAAAACATTTCCCTTTACCATCAGAATGGGGATTGACTCACTCACTCAAAGAACTTGTGAGGTTACAAGTCCTAAATGAAGGCAATTAACATTTACACAAAAGAAGTATGGTACAGTGAAAGTGCTCCATGGAGGTGCTGGAATTATTAGGAGGTTCAATGTAGATATATTAACTTGGGAGAGAGAAATTGTCATCACAAACCTTCTCTCCAGGGAACATATGGGTGAATTTGTTCATATCCACCCCCCACCCACACACACACCATATTGGCATACACTTTTTTCAGTAACATTCTTGAAAGAAATTTCTTTCTCCATTGAATTGCCTTAGCAAGTTGTCAAAAATTGTTTAATCATATTCAGGTCAATTCCTGTCCTCTCTATTCTGTTCTGTTGTTGTGCTTATCTATCCTTTTTCAATACCACAATGTCCAAATTATGGCAATTTTCTGGCAAGTCTTAGGATAGGGTGAGAATAGAGTGCGAACCTGAAAACTGTATTCTTTTTTTCATAATTGATTTGTCTCTTTTTTTCCGTTGTCTTTCCTACATAAGTTCAGATTTAGCCTGTCTATATCTATGAACAAATGTTGGTGGGATTTTGATTGAGATTGTTTTGAATCTATAGGCTAATTAGAAGAAATTGGCATCATCACATTATTGAGCTCTCAATGTATGAACACACTTTGTATTTCCGTGTATTTGAATCATCTCTTACATTTTTCATCAGTGTTTTCTAGTTTTTAGCGTATAACTCCTGCTCATATTTGTTGTTAATACCTATGTATTTTATTTATTTAATTCCCTTTATAATTTTGAGTTCCAATTTTTCATTGCTGGAACACAGGAATACTTTTATACTGTGGCCTTGTATTTTGTAATGTTTCTACTCACTTGTTAGTTTAGGAGGTTTTATGGAATTTGGGGGATTTTTTTGATACAAAATAAAAGTATCCTGTGAACAGAGGCAGTTCTATTTCTTCCTTTCTAGTAAGCATACATTTAAAAAAAATTATTGTCTTATTGCACAAGCTAGGACTTTGAGTAGCATATATTACAGATTGGTGAGAGAGGATACTTTTTCTTCTAAAAGATTTTATTTATTTATTTATTTAATAGAGAGCACAAGGAAGGAGAGCAGCAGGCAAAGGAAGAGGGAGAAGTAGGTTCCAAATGGACATCCCTGCCGTGTTCCTGACCTTAGCGGAAAAGCTTTCAGTTTTTCTCCATTGAGAATGATATTTGCAGTGGGTTTTTCATAGATGGCTTTGATGATATTGAGGTATGTGCCCTCTATCCCTACACTTTGAAGAGTTTTGATCAGGAAGGGATGCTGTACTTTGTCAAATGCTTTTTCAGCATCTATTGAGAGTATCATATGGTTCCTGTTCTTTCTTTTATTGATGTGTTGTATCACATTGACTGATTTGCAGATGTTGAACCAACCTTGCAGCCCTGGAATAAATCCCATTGGTCGTGGTGAATAATCCTTTTAATGTACTGTTGAATCCTATTGGCTAGTATTTTGTTGAGTATTTTCGCATCTGTGTTCATCAAGGATATTGGTCTATAGCTCTCTTTTTTGATGGGATCCTTGTCTGGTTTTGGGATCAAGGTGATGCTGGCCTCATAAAATGAGTTTGGAAGTTTTCCTTCCGTTTCTATTTTTTGGAACAGTTTCAGGAGAATAGGAATTAGTTCTTCTTTAAATGTTTGGTAGAATTCCCCCGGGAAGCCGTCTGGCCCTGGGCTTTTGTTTGTTTGGAGATTTTTAATGACTGTTTCAATCTCCTTACTGGTTATGGGTCTGTTCAGGCTTTCTATTTCTTCCTGGTTCAGTTGTGGTAGTTTATATATTTCTAGGAATGCATCCATTTCTTCCAGTTGTCAAATTTATTGGCGTAGAGTTGCTCATATTATGTTCTTATAATAGTTTGTATTTCCTTGGTGTTAGTTGTGATCTCTTCTCTTTCATTCATGATTTTATTTATTTGGGTCCTTTCTCTTTTCTTTTTTGATAAGTCGGGCCAGGGCTTTATCAATTTTATTAATTCTTTCAAAGAACCAATTCCTAGTTTCGTTGATTTGTTCTATTGTTTTTTTGGTTTCTATTTCATTGATTTCTGCTCTGATCTTTATGATTTCTCTTCTCCTGCTGGGCTTAGGGTATCCTTCTTGTTCTTTCTCCAGCTCCTTTAGGTGTAGGGTTAGGTTGTGTACCTGAGACCTTTCTTGTTTCTTGAGAAAGGCTTGTACCGCTATATATTTTCCTCTCAGGACTGCCTTTGTTGTGTCCCACAGATTTTGAACTGTTGTATTTTCATTATCATTTGTTTCCATGATTTTTTTCAATTCTTCTTTAATTTCCCGGTTGACCCATTCATTCTTTAGAAGGATGCTGTTTAGTCTCCATGTATTTGGGTTCTTTCCAAACTTCCTTTTGTGGTTGAGTTCTAGCTTTAGAGCATTGTGGTCTGAAAATATGCAGGGAATGATCCCAATTTTTGATACCAGTTGAGTCCTGATTTAGGACCAACGATGTGATCTATTCTGGAGAATGTTCCATGTGCACTAGAGAAGAATGTGTATTCTGTTGCTTTGGGATGAAATGTTCTGAATATATCTGTGATGTCCATCTGGTCCAGTGTGTCGTTTAAGGCCTTTATTTCCTTGCTGATCTTTTGCTTGGATGATCTGTCCATTTCAGTGAGGGGAGTGTTAAAGTCCCCTACTGTTATTGTATTATTGTTGATGTGTTTCTTTGATTTTGTTATTAATTGGTTTATATAGTTGGCTGCTCCCACGTTGGGGGCATAGATATTTAAAATTGTTAAAACTTCTTGTTGGACAGACCCTTTGAGTATGATATAGTGTCCTTCCTCATCTCTTATTATAGTCTTTGGCTTAAAATCTAATTGATCTGAGATAAGGATTGCCACTCCTGCTTTCTTCTGATGTCCATTAGCATGGTAGATTCTTTTCCACCCCCTCACTTTAAATCTGGAGGTGTCTTCGGGCTTAAAATGAGTTTCTTGGAGGCAACATATAGATGGGTTTTGTTTTTTTATCCATTCTGATACCCTGTGTCTTTTGACAGGGGCATTTAGCCCATTAACATTCAGGGTAACTATTGAGAGATATGAATTTAGTGCCATTGTATTGCCTGTAAGGTGACTTACTGTATATGGTCTCTGTTCCTTTTTGATCTACCACTTGTCGGCTCTCTCTTTGCTTAGAGGACCCCTTTCAATATTTCCTGTAGAGCTGGTTTGGTGTTTGCAAATTCTTTCAGTTTTTGTTTGTCCTGGAATCTTTTAATCTCTTCTTCTATTTTCAATGATAGCCTAGCTGGATATAGTATTCTTGGCTGCATATTTTTCTCATTTAGTGCTCTGAAAATATCATGCCAGCTCTTTCTGGCCTGCCAGGTCTCTGTGGATAAGTCTGCTGCCAATCTAATATTTTTACCATTGTATGTTACAGACTTCTTTTCCCGGGCTGCTTTCAGGATTTTCTCTTTGTCACTGAGACTTGTAAATTTTACTCTTAGGTGACGGGGTGTGGGCCTATTCTTATTGATTTTGAGGGGCGTTCTCTGAACCTCCTGAATTTTGATGCTCGTTCCCTTTGCCATATTGGGGAAATTCTCCCCTATAATTCTCTCCAGTATACCTTCTGTTCCCCTCTCTCTTTCTTCTTCTTCTGGAATCCCAATTATTGTAATGTTGTTTCGTCTTATGGTGTCACTTATCTCTCGAATTCTCCCCTCGTGGTCCAGTAGCTGTTTGTCCCTCTTTTGCTCAGCTTCTTTATTCTCTGTCATTTGGTCTTCTATATCGCTAACTCTTTCTTCTGCCTCATTTATCGTAGCAGTGAGAGCCTCCATTTAAAATTGCACCTCATTAATAGCTTTTTTGATTTCAACTTGGTTAGATTTTAGTTCTTTTATTTCTCCAGACAGGGCTTTTATATCTCTCGAGAGGGTTTCTCTAATATCTTCCATGCCTTTTTCGAGCCCGGCCAGAACCTTGAGAATTGTCATTTTGAACTCTAGATCTGACATATTACCAATGTCTGCATTGATTAGGTCCCTAGCCTTCGGTACTGCCTCTTGTTCTTTTTTTTGTGGTGAATTTTTCCGCCTTGTCATTTAGTCCAGATAAGAGTATATGAAGGAGGAAGTAAAATACTAAAAGGGTGGCAACAACCCCTGGAAAATATGCTTTAACCAAATTAGAAGAGATCCCAATCGTGAGGGGGGAGAAAGGGGATAAAAAAGAGGTTCAAAAAGGAAGAAAGAAAAAAAAAAGAAAAAAGAAAAAAACAGAAAAGAAAAGAATTAAAGAAATAGAAAACAAATAAGAAAAATATAAAAAAGAAAATATATATATATTAGATAAACTAGTTAAAAAACGTTAAAAAAGAAAAAGGTAAAAGTTAAAAAAAAATTTAACCAGAAGGTGAGAAAAAAAACAAAAAATGAAAAAGAAAAAAATTAAATTAACTGCAAGACTAAAAAAAATCACAGGGAAAAACCATGAGTTCCGTGCTTTGCTTTCTCCTCCTCTGGAATTCTGCTGCTCTCCTTGGTATTGAAACCGCACTCCTTGGTAGGTGAACTTGGTCTCGGCTGCATTTCTTGTTGATCTTCTGGGGGAGGGGCCTGTTGTAGTGATTCTCAAGTGTCTTTGCCCCAGGCGAATTGCACCGCCCTTATCAGGGGCCGGGGTGAGTAATCCTCTCGGGTTTGCTTTCAGGAGCTTTTGTTCCCTGAGCGCTTTCCTTAGAGTTCCGGAGGACGGGAATACAAATGGCGGCCTCCTGGTCTCCGGCCCGGAGGAGCCGAGAGCCCAGGGCTCCACTCCTCAGTGCGCCCTCAGAGAACAGCGCCCAGTTACTCCCGTCTGCCTGACCTCCGGCCGCGCTCCAAGCTCACCGAGCCTGCGACCGGTTCAAGGTAACACCGAGCTGTGAGCTTACTGTAGGCTCTGTCCCTGTAGCCGGCTTTCCCGTTCCAATACCCGCAAGCTCTGCGACACTCAGACACCCCCAATCCTTCTGTGAACCTGCGGGACCTGAGGCCACGCTGACCCCATGTGCGGTTCGCCCCGGTTTAGCCTCTGGAGCGATGTCCATCAGTGGAACAGAATTTTAAAAGTCCTGATTTTGTTCGCCGTTGCTCCGCCGCTTGCCGGGAGCCGGCCCCTCCCCCCGGGGTCTATCTTCCCGTCGCTTTGGATTCACTTCTCCGCCGGTCCTACCTTTCAGAAAGTGGTTGTTTTTCTGTTTCCAGAATTGCTGTTCTTCTTCTCTTCGATCTGCCGATGGATTTTCAGGTGTTTGCAATCTTTAGATAAGCTATCTAGCTGATCTCCGGCTAGCTGAAGTAGTCTCAGCCTGCTACTTCTCCGCCATCTTGACTCCTCTCCAACATCTGTTATAATCTTTATTATTCCCTTCCTTTGCCTTGTTTTCAGTTTCACTTACTCTTTTCTCTTTAGATGTGAGGTGAAAATATAGATTCCTGATTTTCTTTCTTCTTTTCTAATATTGACATTTTGTGCTATAAATTTCCTTCTAATGACTGCTCAAGCTTCATGATAAACTTTGTTATGTGACATTTATTTTCAATTAGTCAATATATGTTTTAATTTCCTGTGACTTTCCCTTTGATCCTTGCATACATAGAACTCTTTGATTTCCAAATATTTTGGGACATCTTTGTTTCATGTTTTTAATTGAGGTATAATGGACATAAAACTTTATACTAGTTCCAGGTGTACCACAAAATGATGCAGTATTTATATATATTGAAAAATGATGACAAGTGTACTTGTCATCCCTTCCCTTACATAATTACAAATATTTTCTTCTAATGAAGATTTTAAAGATCTATACTCTTAGCAACTTTCAAATATTCAATACACTGTAAACTGTACTGTATTCACTGTACTGCAATTACATCCCCACAACTTACTTATTTTATGTTGTTTTTTGTACCATTTACCTCCCTAACCAATTTTACCCCCCACTCTGCAACAGCCACTAATGTGTTTTCTATAACAAGGAACTTCAATTTTTTAATGTTTTTTTTTAGATTCCATATATAGTGAGATCATATGGTATTTGTTTTTCTCTGTCATGCAGCTAATACCAAGTTTCCCATCACACAGAACTGTAAACACCAGCACTATGGCAAAATAGCTTATAGAATTAATGTTTTTTTCTCATGATTCATTAGTATTTCAATTTTAGTTTCTTTCTCTTTCCTTTACAACTATTCTCTTATTTTATCAACTCTTTTTTAAAAGTCTTTTTAAATTTTGCATGTTTAGTGTTACATGCTATCATTGTATTTAATCTTGTTTATATCTATATATTATATATTATATATAATTATAATTATATATAATTATAAATTAATAAATTATAAATTTATAATTATACATAATTATAACTATAAATTATAAAGAAAGTAAACTTTATGTATAATTATATATTATATATAATACATATTATATATATTATATATATAATTTATATTATATACATTTTCTTTCTTTATAATTTTAGGAAGTAGTTTCTTCTATCAACATACCAAAATACACCCACGATCTAGTCAATTGCTTTGTTCCATACACCTATCTAATTATATTCTCTCTCTCACTTTTCTTTTTACTTTTGGACCTTTTCTAATTTGCTTAGTGTAAATTTCTTTGGAGTCATTGTTGCTGTTTTAGTGTTTCTTCTCTCATTCATCTATTCTTCTCTGGACAGAATGACAAAATGGTAAAACTTACTTCAAAAAAGAGAACAAGAGGGAGTACTGACTGCCATGCGAGGGATCTAATCACAATGAATATAAGTAAGATGTCAGAAAGAGAGTTCAAAATAACAGTTATAGGGAATAACAGTTATAAAGATTCTAGCTGGGTGTGAAAAAAGCACAGAAGACACTATAATATTCCTTTCTGGAGAAATAAAAGAAATTACAATCTAATCAGTTGAAATTTTAAAAAGGTATTAATGAGATTCAATAAAAAATGGAGGTTCTTACTGCTAATATAAATGAAGTAAGAGAGAGTATGAGTGATATAAAAGAAAAATGATGGAAAACAAAGAAGCTGAGAAAAAGAGATAAACAACTACTGGATTATGAGGGGAGAATTTGAGACATATGTGATAAAATAAACCTAACCAAAGAGGTAAAGGATCTATACTTGAGGAACTACAGAACACTCATGAAAGAAATTGAAGGAGACACAAAAAGATGGAAGACCATTCCATGCTCTTGGATCTGAAGAATAAACATTGTTAAAAATGTCTATACTGTCTAGGGCAATCTATTCTTTTAATGCCATTCCGATCAAAATTGCACCAGTATTTTTCAAAGAGCTGGAGCAAATAATCCAAAAATTTGTATGGAATCAAAAGAGAGCCCGAATCGCTAAGGAAACATTGAAAAACAAAAATAAAACTGGGGGCATCACATTACCTGATTTCAAGCTTTACTACAAAGCTGTGATCACCAAGACAGCATGGTACTGGCATAAAAACAGACACATAGACCAGTGGAACAGAGTAGAGAGCCCAGATATGGACCCTCAACTCTATGAGCAAATAATCTTTGACAAAACAGGAAAAAAATATACAATGGGAAATGACAGTCTCTTCAACAAATGGTGCTGGGAAAACTGGACAGCTATATGTAGAAGAATGAAACTCGACCATTCTCTTACACCGTACACAAAGATAAACTCAAAATGGATAAAAGACCTCAACGTGACACAGGAATCCATCAGAATCCTAGAGAACATAGGCAGTAACCTCTTCAATATCAGCCACAGCAACTTCTTTCAAGATATGTCTCCAAAGGCAAAGGAAACAAAAGCAAAGATGAACTTTTGGGACTTCATCAAGGTCAAAAGCTTCTGCACAGCCAGGGAAACAGTCAAGAAAACAAAGAGTCAACCCACGGAATGGGAGAAGATATTTGCAAATGACAGTACAGACAAAAGGTTGATATCCAGGATCTATAAAGAACTCCTCAGACTCAACACACACAAAACAGGTAAACATATCAAAAAATGGGCAGAAGATATGAACAGACACTTCTACAATGAAGACATACAAAAGGCTGTCAGACACATGAAAAAAATGTTCATCATCACTAGCCCTCAGGGAGATTCAAATTAAAACCACATTGAGATATCACCTTATACCATGTAGAATGGCCAAATTTAACAAAACAAGAAACAACATATGTTGGAGAGGATGTGGAGAAAGGGGAACCCTCTTCCACTGTTGGTTGGAATCCAAGTTGATGAAGCCTCTTTGGAGAACAGTGTGGAGATTCCTCAAGAAATTAAAAATAGAACTTCCCTATGATCCTGCCATTGCACTCCTGGTATTTACCCCAAAGACACAGAAGTCGTGAAAAGAAGGGCCATCTGTACCCCAATGTTTATAGCAGCAATGGCCATGGTCGCCAAACTGTGGAAAGAACCAAGATGCCCTTCAATGGATGAATGGATAAGGAAGATGTGGTCCATATACACTATGGAGTATTATGCCTCCATCAGAAAGGATGAATACCCAACTTTTGTAGCAACATGGATGGGACTGGAAGAGATTATGCTGAGTGAAATAAGTCAAGCAGAGAGAGTCAATTATCATATAGTTTCACTTATTTGTGGAGCATAACATAGCATGGAGGACAAGGGGTGTTAGAGAAGAAAAGGGAATTGGGGTAAATTGGAAGGGGAGGTGAACCATGAGAGACTATGGACTCTGAAAAACAATCTGAGGGGTTTGAAGTTTGTGGGGGTTGGAGGTAGGGGTACCAGGTGGTGGGTATTATAGAGGACACGGATTGCATGGAGCACTGGGTGTGGTTAAAAAATAATGAATACTGTTTTTCTGAAAATAAATTAATTTAATAAAAAATATTATAATAATAGGAATCCCAGAAGGGGAGGAAAGAAAGAGGGGGAAGAAGGTGTCTTTGAGCAAATTATAGCTGAGAACTTCCCCACTCTGGAAAGGAAACTGATGTTCATCTCCAGGAGGCACAGAAAACCTCTCCTCAAAATTAATAAAAGTAGGTCCACACCTCAACATATAATATTCACTTGCAAAGATCAGAGACAAAGAGAAAATCATGAAAGCACTTGGGACAAGAGGTCCTTTACCTAAAAGTGTAGAAACATTAGAGTGGCAGAAGACCTATCTACAGAGATCTGGCAGGCTAGAAAGGACTGGCATGATATATTCAATGTGCTAAATGAGAAAAATATGCAGCTAAGAATAGTTTATCCATCAAAGCTATCATTCAAAATAGAAGGAGAAACAAAGAGCTTCCAGGAAAAAAAGAAAAGAAAAAGAAAAACAAAACAAAACAAAACATGATCATTAAACCTTACCTGCAGGAAATATAGGGGAGCCTGGGTGGCTCAGTGGGTCAAAGCCTCTGCCTTTGGCTCAGGTCATGATCACAGGGTCCTGGGATTGAGTCCCATATTGGGCTCTCTGCTCGGCAGGGAGCCTGCTTCCTCCTCTCTCTCTCTCTCTCTCTGCCTGAATCTCTGCCTACTTGTGATCTCTGTCTGTCAAATAAATAAATAAAATCTTAAAAAAAAAAAAAAAACCAGCCCTTGGGGCACCTGGGTGGCTCAGTGGGTTAAGCTACTGCCTTCGGCTCAGGTCATGATTCTAGGGTCTTGGGATCGAGTCCCGCATCGGGCTGTCTGCTCAGCGGAGAGCCTGCTTCACTCTCTCTCTCTCTCTCTGCCTGCCTCTCTGTCTACTTGTGATCTGTCTCTGTCAAATAAAAAAAAAATTAAAAAAAAAACCCAGTCCTGACGGAAATATTAAGGGGATCCTTATAGTGAAGAGAGAGACCCAACGTAACAAAGACCAGAAAGGAACAGAAGCAATATGCAGAAAAAAGTGAGTTTGTTGGTAATAAAATGGCACTAAATTCTTTTCTTTCAATAGTTATTCTGACTATAAATGGGATAAATGCCCCAATCAAAAGGCAGAGGGTATAATATTGGATAAAAAACATGACCCATAAGTATGCTAGCTATGAGAGAATCATTTTAGACCCAAGTCATCTCAATGAGGGGTAGAGAGCCATTTATCATGCTAATGGACACCAAAAGAAAGCTAGGGTAACAATCATTATATCAGTCAAACCAGATCTTATTTTTATTTATTTTTTTATTATATTCAGTTAACCAGCATATAGTACATCACTAGTTTTTTATGTAGTTGTGTATAACACCCAGTGCTCATCACCACATGTGCCTTCCTTAATACTCATCACCTGGTTACCCAACCCCCAACCCCACCCCTCTGTAACCCTCAGTTTGCTTCCAGGAGTCCAGAAAAACTAGATTTTAAATGAAAGACCATAATAAGAGATGATGAAGTATACAATATCATAATTAAAGGGCCTATCCAATAAGAAGATCTAACAACTATAAATATTTATGCCCCTAACACAGGAACTGCCAATTATATAGACTAATTAATAACAAAATTAAAGAAACACATTAATGATAATATAATCATAGTAGGGGGCTTTAACACCCCACTGACATCAATGGGTAGATCATCCAAAAGACAATCAACAAGGAAACTGTGGCTTTGAATGACACACTGGACAAGATGGACTTAACAGATATATTCAGAAGATTGCATCCAAAAATGAGAATGCACATTATTTTCAAATTTACATGGAACACTCCAAGCATAGATCACATTTTATGTCACAAACAAGTCTCAAAAAGATAGAAGTCATATCAATTCAAAAAGATAGAAGTCATGCTATGCATCTGTTCTGACAACACTATGAAACACTACAAGACAACAATCTAGAAAGAACACAAATACATGGAGGCTAAATAACAAGCTGCTAAACAATAGCTGGGATAACCAAAAAACCAAAGATGAAATTTAAAAATGCATGGAGAAAAATGAAAACAAACACACAAAAGTCCAAAATCTTTGGGATGAAACAAAAACTATTCTAAGAGGGAAGATTATAGCAATACAGGCCTAGGTAAAGAACCAAAAAAATCTCAAATAAACAACCCAACATTACACTTAAAAGAGCTAGAAAAATAAAAACAAACCCAACACTAATACAAGGAAGGAAATAACAAAGATTAGAGTGGAGATAAACAATAGAAACTACAAAACCAACAGAACGGAACTATGAAACCAAGAGCTGTTGCTTTGAAAAGATTAACAAAAATGATAAAAGTTTAGCCAGACTCCTCAAAAAAAAAAAAAAATACAGAGAGAGATAGAGAGAAAGTTAAGATAAAGAGAGGACTCAAATAGACAAAATCAGAAATTAAAGAGGAGAAATAACAACTGACACCATCAAAATACAAAGGAATACAAGATAATATCATGAAAAAGCATATGTCAATGAATTGGACAGCTTAGAAGAAACGGATAAATTTCTAGAAACATATAACCTTGCAAAACTGATTCAGAAAGAAAAAAAAATTGAATAAACCAATTCCTGGTAATGAAATTGAATCAGTAATAAAAAATTCCCAACAAAGGGCAGGACAGGGGCGCCTGGGTGGCTCAGTGGGTTAAGCCGCTGCCTTCGGCTCAGGTCATGATCTCAGGGTCCTGGGGTCGAGTCCCGCATCGGGCTCTCTGCTCAGCAGGGAGCCTGCTTCCCTCTCTCTCTCTCTGCCTGCCTCTCCGACTACTTGTGATTTCTCTCTGTCAAATAAATAAATAAATAAATCTTTAAAAAAAAAAAAGTGCAGGACAGGATGGCTTCACAGGTGAATTCTGTTAAACATTTAATGAGGAGTTAATACCTATTTTTCTGAAAGGATTCCAAAAAAACAAAAGTGGAAAGAAAACTTCCAAATTCATTCCAAGAAGCCAGCATCACCTTGACCAAAACCAAAGAAAGAGAGAAAGAAAGAAAGAGGAAAGGAAGGGAAAAAATACAGGCCAATATCTCTGATGAATATAGATGCAAATCTCCTCAAAAAATATTAGCAAACTGAATCTAAACAGGCATTGAAAAATCATTTACCACAATCCAGGAAGATCTATTCTGGGGATGCAGACATGGTTCAATGTTTGCAAATCAATCAATGTGACGTATCACATACACAGGAGAAAGGATAAAAACTATAGGATCATTTCAATAGGTGCAGAAAAAGCACTTCACAAAATACAACTATTCATGATAAAAACCTTCAACAAAGTAGATTTATAGGGAACATGCCTCAACATAATGAAGGCCATCTATGAAAAATCATACCTAACATCATACTCATTGTTGGCCAATGGAGAGTTTTCCCCTAACAGCAGAAACAAAACAAGGATTCCCACTCTCATCACTTTTATCCACCTTAGTACTGGAGCCCTAGCCATAGCAATCAGATCAGGAAGAGGAATAAAAGGTATCCAAATTCATAAAGAAGAAGTAAAACTTTTGCTATGTGTGGATGGCATGATACTATATACAGAAAACCCAAAATGAGTCCACAAAAAAAACCTAGTAAGACTGGTCATGAATTCAATAAAGGCACAAGATACAAAATTAATATACAGAAATCTGTCACATTTCTGTACACTGATAATGAAACAGCAGAAAGAGAAATTAAGAAAATGATCCTATTTACAATTGCACCAAACAGAATAAAATAACTAGAAATCAACCTAACCAAAGATGTAAAAGGTTTGTACTCTGAAAACTATAAAAAACTGGTAAAAGATATTGAAGATGGCACCAAACAATGGAAAGATATACCCCACTCATTGGTAGGAAAATTTAATATCAATAAAACCCACAAGGCAATTTATAGATCCAGTGCAAACCCTATCAAAATCCCAGTGAACCGTCCTAAAATTAAAATCCTAAAATAATCTCAAAATCCTGAAACTGGAACCACAAAAGACCTTGAATAGCAAAGCAATTGCGAGAAGAGCAAAGCTAAAGCTATCCCAATTCCAGACTTCAAGAAATACTAGAAAGTCCAGTAATCAAAACACTATGGTACTGGAACAAAAATAGACACATAGATAAACAGAACAGAATGGAAATCCCAGAAGTAAACCCAGGATTATATAGCCAATCTTTGACAAAACAGTAAGAATATGCAGTGGGAAAAAGACAATCCCTTCAACAAATAATTCTGGGAAAACTGGACAGCTACAAGCAAAAGAAAGAAACTGGACCACTCACATCAAAATAACCTCAAAATGGATTACAGACCTAAATGTGAAACCTGAAACCCATAAAAAACCTAGAAGAGAGCACAGGCGGTAAGGTCTTTGATATTAGCTGTAGCAATGTTTTTCTAGATATGTCTCCTGAGGGAGGGGAAACAAAAGCAAAAATAAACAACTGGGACCACATCAAAGTAGAAATTTTGCAGTGAAAGAAACCATCAACAAAACAGAAAGATAACTGACAAAATAAAAGATATTTGCTAATGATTGATCTGATGAGGGCTTAGTATCCAAACATATAATGAACTCAACTCAACTCAACTCCCACAAACAAACTCAAATAATTCAATTTAAAAATGAGCAGAAGAGATGAACAGACATTTCTTCAGAGACATATAGATGTCCAAAAGCACATAAAAAATGCTCAATATCATTAATCATCAGAAAATAAAAATCCAAGCTAGAATGAGGTATCACCTTACAACTTTCAGAACAAAACAAAACAAAAGAAAACAAAAAACCAATAAGCGACAAGTGTTGCTGAGGATATGGAGAAAAGAAACCCACATGCATTGCTGGTGCCAACGCAAACTGGAGTAGTCACTGTCAAAAACAGTATGGCATTTCCTCAAAAAATTAGACATAGAACTACTACATGATCAAATAATTCCACTGATGGGTATTTACACAAAGAAAATGAAACACTAATTCAAAACACCTTAATATTTTTTGCATCTTTATTTACATTAGCTAACAATCCAGGTATCCACGCAGAGAATATTTGGTATTCATGGGAGAAAAAAAAAAAAACTGGCAGAGGAATAGGGGACCCTATTTTAACCAGTCCCCCGAATTAAGCTGGATATCTAATGAACCATTCTGAACACCCACAAAAACAGCCTGAGATGTAAGAAGATATATCTGGATCTCTACAAACAAAATATCTCCGGTAGATGGTCTTGAAGTATGAAGCAGGGAACCATGATAATGGGGGCAGATATCAGAAGATAAAGAGAAGGGGGAAGGAGCCTGCATAAACATGCCCTAGATAACACTGCAGCACAAAAGCCTCCCATGCTGGGAGACTCACAGGAGACTCCCAAGTTACAGACTCACAGACTGGTAGTGGAAGGAGGAAGGACTTTAGGGCATCCCCCAAACAGGAACCTGGAACTGTAAGTGAACAGGTCTAAACAGGTGGCAGCTTGTAGTTTAAGGGATCCAAAGGGCAGAGACATGCCCAGACCTGGGAGCAGCAGCTAGGAGTGTTGCTGTAGGGCACACAACCCAGGAGACTGAAGGTTTTAGCAGCACTGATAGAAATGAATATAGTGTGGCCTGGAGAGGTCATTGAAGAGAGCAGACTGTGATCTCTGTTCTGAGACATGTTTGGATGAAATTGTTTCTGCTCTGACTCTCAGAAGAGACACAAAAAGTCTCCAGGGAAAGCTGCCAGAGGACCACCCCACCAAAAAAAAAAACAGATTTCACTGAACCCATTTCACCCCTCCTCCACAGGGGGCAGAGCAACTCTGCCCAAACAGCATTGCCTGAGTAACAGCACAGTAGTTCCCTCCCCCAGAAGACAGGATGGAAGAACAAAAGGACAATGACCTTAAGGTCCCTATAAAAGAGGTGCATCTTGTTTGGATCATGGTTATTACTTTGGACTCTGTACATTCCCTCAAACACCCCCCAACAGAATGACTAAGAAGAGGAACTCCCAACAGAGAAAAGAATTATAGACTGTGGCTTCTGCCACAGACTTAATGAATATGTATATAAGCAAGATGTCAGAAGTAGACTTCAGAGTAACAATTATGAAGTTGATATCTAGACTTGAGAAAAATACAGCAACCATATAGAATCTCTAGGGGCATAAATTAGATCTAATCAGGCGAAACGTAAAAATACTATGAATGAAATGCAGTATGAATTGAATACTCTGACTGCCAGGGTAAACGAGGCAGAAGGATGAATTAGTAGAGTAGAAGATGACAGAAAAGGAGGAAACCAAGGAGGCCTGGGAAAAACACCTAAAAACTCAAGAGATCAGAATGAGAGACATTAATGATGCCATGAAACATCCCAATCATAAGATTATTGGGATGCCTGTAGGGATGGAGAGAGAGAGAGAGAGAAAGAGAGAGAGAGCTAGAAGGTACATTTGAGAAAATCATAGCTGAGAACATCCCTAATCTGGGGAAGGAAACAAGCATTCATGTCCAAGAGGCAGAGAGGACCCCTCCCAAATCAATGAAAACAGACAAATGCCACAGTATATAATAGCACAATTTGCAAATCTTATATCCAAGGAAACAATCTTGAAAGCTGTGAGAGGGGAAGAGATTTCTAATGTACAGTGGGAGGAACATAAGAATAATGTCAGACCTGTCCACAGAGGTATGGCAAGACAGAAAGGGCTGGCTGGACATATTCAGGATACTAAATGAGAAGAACATGCAGCCAAGGATACTTTATCCGGCATAACTGTCATTCAGAGCAGATGAAGCGAAATGGAGTTTCCACGACTGGCAGAAACTAAAAGAATATGTGACAACAAGCCCACCCTGCAAAAAAATATTAAGGGAGGGGGATTTCTATAAAAGAAGAAAGACCCCAAGAGTAATAGACTAGAGATTAATAGAGACAATTTATAGAAAGAAGGACTTCACAGGCAACACGTTGGCAATAAAATCATATCTTTCAAAAATCACCCTCAATGCGAACAGTCTAAATGAAAAGCACAGTCTAAATGAAAATCACAGGGTTGCAGATGGGATCAAAAGACAGGATCCACCCATATGCTGTCTACAAGACTCATTTTAAACTTAAAGTTACATCCAGAGTGAAAAAGAGGGGTTGGAAAAACATTTCTCATGCCAACGGACCTCCAAAGAAACTTGGGGTGGCAATTCTAATATCAGACAAATTCAATTTTAAGCTAAAGACTGTAGTAAGAGATAAAGAAGGACACTATATTATGCTAAAAGAGTCTATCTAACAAGAAGATCTAAAAATTTTAAATAGCTATGCCCCCCAACATGAGAGCAGTCAACTACATAAGCCAACTGTTAACCCAAACAAACATATTGATAATATCTTAAAAGTAGGAGACCTCAATACTCCACTCTCAGCAATAGACAGATCATCTAAGCAGATCAACAAAGAAACAAAAGCTTTGAATGACACACCAGACCAGAGGGACTTAATGGATTTATACAGAACATTCCACCCTAAAAACAACAGAACAATCGTTGTTCTCAAACACACATGGAACTTTATCCAGAATAGACTGCATACTGGGTCACAAATCAGGTCTCAACCAGTACCAAAAGACTGAGATTATTCCTTGCATATTATCAGACCACAGTGCTTTGAAACTGGAACTCAATCACAAGAAAAAAATTGGGAAGAAAGTCAAACACTTAGAAGCTAAAGACCATTCTGCTTAAGAATGGTTGGGTCAACCAGGAAATTAAAGAACTTAATTCATGGAAACCAATGAGAAAGAAAATGCATCAGTCCAAAACCTATGGGATACTGCAAAGGTGGTCCTAAGGGAGAAATACATAGCCATCTGAGACTCACTCAAAAAAGAAAGAAAGAAAGAGAGAAAGAAAGAAATCCTGAATACACAAGCTAACTTTACACCTTCAAGAACTGGAGAAAAAATAGCAAATATAGTCTAAGCCAAGCAGGAGAAGAGAAATAATGAAGATTAGAACAGGAACCAATGAATTAGAAACAAGAAATATGGTAGAGCTACTCAATGAATCTAGAAGCTGGTTCTTTGAAAGAATTAATAACACCAATAAGCTACTGGCCAGAATTATCAAAAAGAAATGAGAAGGAACCCAAATTAATAATATTATGAATGAAGGGGAGAAATCATGACTAACACCAAAGACAGAGAAATAATTATTAGAGATTATTATCAACAAATATATGCCAATAAATTAAACGACCTGGAAGAAATGGATGCCTTCCTGGAAACCTACAATCTACTAAGACTGAAACAGGAAGAAATTGGAAATCTGAATAGACCAATAACCAGTAATGAAATTGAAGCAGTGATCAAAAAGCACCCAAAAATTCCTTATCATGAGATAATAGAGTGTCCTATTGTTACAAAAAAAAAAAAAAAAAACCACACCCAAAAAACAAGAGTTCATGGCCTGATGGATTCCCTTAGGAATTCTACCAAACATTCAAAGAAGAAACCATACCTATTCTCCTGAAGTTGTTTCAAAAAATAGAAAGAGAAGGAGAACTCCAAACTCATTCTATGAGGCCAGCATTACCTTGACCCCAAACCAGGCAAAGACCCATTTAAAAGAAGAATTACAGACCAATATCCATGATGTATATGGGTGCAAAAATTCTCAACAAGTTTCTAGCCAATAGGATCCATCGGTACATTAAAAGGATTATCCATCACAACTGTGCGGAATTTATTCCTGGGACCCATAGGTGTTTCAACATTCACAAATCAACCAATGTGATAAAACACATTAATAAGAGAAGAGATAAGAACCATACTATCCTCTCAATTGATGCAGAAAAAGCATTTGACAAAACACAGTATCCTTTCCCCATTAAAACTCTTCAGAGTGTAGGGATAGAGGAAACATTCCTCAAATTCGTAAAAACCATCTATGAAAAACCCACAGTGACTATCATTCTCAATGGGAAAAAACTGAGAGCTTTTCTCTTAAATCAGGGACACAACAAGGATGCCCACTCTTGCCACTATATTTCAACACAGTACTTGATTTCCTAGCATCAGCAACCAGACAACAAAAAGAAATAAAAGGCATTCAAATTGGCAAAGAAAAAGTCAAACCCTCTCTCTTCACAGACGACAGGATACTTTATGTGGAAAACCTAAAAGACTCCACCCCCAAATAACGGGAAGAACTCATACAGCAATTCAGTAATGTGGCAGGATACAAAATCAATGCACAGAAATCACTTGTTTTCCTATACACTAACAATGTAAACATAGAAAGTGAAATTAGGGAATTGATTCCATTTACAATAGCACCAAAAACCATCAGCTACCTTGGAATAAACCTAACTAAAGAGGTAAAAGAGCTATACTCTAGAAACTACAGAACACTTATGAAGGAAATTGAAGAAGACACAAAAAGATGGAAAAATATTCCATGCTCGTGAACTGGAAGAACAAATACTGTGAAAATGTCTATGCTACGTAAAGCAATCTATACATATAATGCAATCCCTATCAAAATCTCATCAATTTTTTTCAAAGAAATGGAACAAATAATCCTAAAATTTTTATGGAACCGGAAAAGACCCCTAATAATCAAAGTTGGTGGCATCACAATTCCAGACTTCAAGCTCTATTACAGAGTTGTAATCATCAAGACAGTATGGTACTGGCACAAAAACAGACACATAGATCAGTGGAACAGAATAGAGAGCCCAGAAATGGACCCTCATCTAATCTACAAAGCAGGAAAGAATGTCCAATGGAAAAAAAGTCTCTTCAACAAATGGTGTTAAGAAATGTGGGCAGCCACATGCAGAAGAATGAAACTGGACCATTTCCTTACACCCCACACAGAAATAGACTCAAAATGGATGAAGGACTTATGTAAGACAGGAATCCATCAAAATCCGTGAGGGGAACACAGGGAGCAACCTCTTTGACCTCAGCTGCAGCAACTTCTTCCTAGAAACATCGCCAAAGGCGAGGGAAGCAAGGGCAAAAATGAGCTATTGGGACTTCATCAAGATCAAAAGCTTTTGCATGACAAAGGAAACAGTTAACAAAACCTAAAGACAACTGACAGACTGGGAGAAGTATTTGCAAATGACATATCAGATAAAGGGCTAGTATCCAAAATCTATAAAGAGCTTATCAAACTCAACACCCAAAGAACAAATAATCCGATCATGAAATGGGCAGAGGACATGAACAGACATTTCTGCAAAGAAGCTATCCAGATAGCCAACAGACACATGAAAAAGTGCTCCACATCACTTGGCATCAGGGAAATAGAAATCAAAACCACAATGAGATACCACCTCACACCAGTCCGAATGGCTAAAATTAACAAGTCAGGAAATGACAGATGCTGGCAAGGATGTGGAGAAAGGGGAACCCTCCTACAGTGTTGGTAGGAATGCAAGCCGGTGCAACCACTCTAGAAAACAGCATGGAGGTTCCTCAAAATGTTGAAAATAGAGCTACCCTACAACCCAGCAATTGCACTACTGGGTATTTACCCTAAGATTCAAATGTAGTGATCTGAAAGCACATGTGCACCTGAATGTTTATAACAGCAATGTCCGCAATAGCCAAACTATGGAAAGAACCTAGGTGACCATCAATAGATAAATGGATAAAGAGGATGTCATATATATATATATATATATATATATATATATATATATATATACACAATGGAATACTATGCAGCCATCAAAAGAAATGAAATCTTGCCATTTGCGACAATGTGGATGAAACTAGAGGGTATTATGCTTAGTGAAATAAGTCAATCGGAGAAATACAATTATCACATGATCTCCCTGATATGAGGAAGTTGAGAGGCAACGTGGAAGGTTTGGGGGGTAGGAAAAGAATAAATGAAGCAAGATGGGATCGGGAGGCAAACAAACCATAAGAGACTCTTAATCTCACAAAATAAACTGAGGGTTGCGGTGGGGGGGGGTAGGGTAGGGAGAGGGTGCTTGGGTTATGTACATTGGGGGAAGGTATGTGCTATGGTGAGTGCTGTACAGTGTGTAAACCTGGCAAGTCACAGACTTATACCCCGGGGCTAATAATATATTACATGTTAATTAAAAAATTAAAAAATATTTTTAAAAATCTAGTTTGTCTGACAGAAGTTGGCTACTCCAGCTTTATTTTGATGTCTATTAGCATGTTAAATATTTCTCCACCTCCTCACATTCATTCTGGCGGTGTCTTTGGATCTAAAATGAGTATCCTGTAAGCAACATATTGATGGGTCTTCTTTGTTTATTCATTGTCATATCCTAAGTCTTTTGATTGGAGCATTGAGTCCATTTACATTCAGAGTAATTATTGAAGGACTTGTATTTACTGCCATCATATTACCTGTAAAGTCATTATTACTGTTGATCATCTCTTTTCTTTTCTGGTCTTTGTTACTTTGGGGATCTCTCTCCACTCCAGTGATTCCCTTTAATATTGTCTGCAGGGCTGACTTAGTCATCACAAATTCCTTTAGCTTTTGTTTGTCCTGGAAATTCTTTCTTCTTTTTTTTTTTAAAGATTTTATTTATTTATTTGACAGCAGAGATCACAAGTAGGTGGGGGCAGGAGGAGCTGGCTCCCTGCTGAGCAGAGAACCCAATGCAGGGCTCCATCCCAGCACCACCCTGGGTTCATGACCTGAGCTGAAGGCAGAGGCTTTAAACCACTGAGCCACCCAGGTGCCCCATGTCCTGGAAATTCTTTCTCTCTCCTTCTATTCAGAGAGTTGGCTTTGTTGGATAAAGTAATCTTAGTGCATATTTTTTCTTATTTTGGACATTGAATATATCATGCTAGTCCTGTCTGGCTTGCCAAGTGTCAATGGACAGATCATCTGCCATGATGATCTGTTTCTATCATTGTCATCTATGGACCTCTTTTCCTGAATTGCTTTCAGGATTTTCTCTTTATCTTCGAAATTTGTAAGCTTCACTATTGTATGTCAAGGTTTGACCTAATTTTATTGAATTTGAGGGGGCTTATTGTGCCACCTGGACTTTGAATGTCTGTTTCCTTCCTCAGTTTAGGGAAGTGCTGAGCTATAATTTGTTGAAATAAAACGTTGGCTCCTTTCTCCCACTTTTCATCTTCTGGAACCCCTGTGATGTGGATATTATTTCACTTATGGAATCACTGATTTCTCTAAGTCTGTCCTCGTGATCTAATAGTTCTCTTTCTCTTTTCTTTTCAGCTTCTTTATTTTCCATCATTTATTTTCTATATCACTGATTCACTCTTCTACTGCATTCATCCTTGTTTTTTATGGCTCCACTTGGGATTGAATATAGGCAACAACATTTTTATATTTGGCCTGAATAAATTATAGGGTTTTTTCTTTTTCTACACTGAACATTTCTCCATTGTCTTCTATGCTTTTTTCAAACCCAGCTAGTATCTTTATAATCATTGCTTTAAATTCTAGTTCTGACATCTTAACTTATATCCATATTGATTAAATCTCTTGCAATGAGTACTACATCTTGTTCTTTCTTTTGGCATGAATTTCTCTATATCCTCATTTTGTCCAGAAAAGAAATTCATAAAGAAAAGGAAAAAAAAGAGAGACAAGAATGACAACAGAAAACAAAACAAAACAAAAGAACAAAACCAAATAAACACTAGATCCTGAGTGTGTTTTGGTCTCCTTGTTCAAAGAAAACAAGAAAGAAATAAAAACATTACAGATAGATGATAGATAGATAGATAGATAGATAGATGATAGATAGATAGATAGATATAAACATATAGATAGACTGATATTTATAAAATAAAATACAATGAAAAGAAACTAAAAATTTTAAAAATATATAATGTATATATATGAGTAAAAATTAAGAAAGACTAAAAGAAGAATTGAAAAAAAATAAGAAAATAACGGAAAAAACAATACTAAAATACTGAAGAATAAAAATAGTCCAAAAATGCTATATACTGTTTTCCCCAAGAGCTGAAGCTTTGCAGCCCTCTATGATCAGTAAAGTTGGTAGGAGCCAATTTTTTGTGCCAGTCTTCTTCGGATTGGGCCTGTCATGCTGATTCTCAGGTGGACCTGTCCTATTGCAAATGTGTCTCCTTTTGCAGAATCAGTGCTCAGTGTAAGTGGTTCTGGATTCCAACATGTGTGGCTGTTTTGCTCCCTAAAGTCTTTCAACATTGATCTATGGGATGAATATGGTGGCACCCCACTCTCTAGCTCCAAAGCTGAAAATTCACACTCCCCACTGTTCAGGGAGCCCTCACAGAAAAGCAATCACTCTTGTCTCCCGAGTTTCCTGACCAAGATTCTTTGTTTTTGATTCTATTTTTTGTTTTGTTTTTAATCTCAGGCATATGACTGAGTTTCAAAACTCTAAATTTTATATGACTCCTGCGGCTGGGACCCATGCTGCTCCTTCCCAGGGAGGTAGTGGGTCTCATCACATTTCTATCTTTTCATTGGGCCCCTAGTAGGAAAGTGGTGGCATGACCATGGAGTGGTTTGCAGTTAGGGGCAAAATAGAGCAGAAAGCTAGGCCCTAGACTGACAGTTTTCATTCAGTTTCCCAACCCTATGCCTAGAAATTCTGCCCCATTCAGGCATTCCCACACCTTCTTTTTGAGACCCCAGAGATCCCGAGACCATACTGCCATACCTGTGATTCTGCCTTGATTTATCACCTGAGCACCTTTAAGCCAGGGACGTCCATCACTGTAGCAGATTTTAAACATTCTGATTTTGCTCTCTTTTGCTTATAATACTTTGTAGCAGCCTCCTCAAGCAGGGTCCATCCTCTCTGCCATATCCTCAGTAATGTCACTTCAGGTTCAAGTCTCCACACCTCCTAACTTTCAAAAGGTGTTCACTTTTCTACAAATAAACACACAGCATTTCTTTTCTCAGATCTTTGATTGATTTCTCAGGTGTTCAGAATGATTTGATAACTATCTGGCTATATCCAAGGGATGAGACAACTGAAGATCCCCCTATTCCTCTGCCATCTTAACTCTAACTATACTGGAACCTTTAAATTATGAATAAATAAAGAAAATTTTAAAATATCTTCTGTTTTGTTAGACCACCCATTTGCTTAGATTAATTTGTTTTGACTTGCTTTTTGTTTCTACAAGCATTGGGTCTTTTTTTAACTATACAGTTATATACCTATGTAAATACCTATGAGTATATCTAGTGTAAATAATTTGCATTAAGTGAAATCTAGTTCTTACCATTGCCTCTCCACACAGTATCATCACTTCCCCTGTAGGAAATTAAATTTTATTCCTAAAATTTTCTCATGTTTAATTGGAGAATATATGGAAATATACATTTATATTTTGAACTGCCTTAGATCATCAGTAACATACTATACACATAATTCCCCATCTTATTTTTTGCCCTGAACAATAATATATCCTTGAAATGACTGCATAACAATACATAGGGAATTACTCACTCTTTTGTATAGTTGTCAAGTCACCTATTTTGTACTAACATTTCTATTGAAGAATATTTCAACTTAGTGTTTTCCCATTTCAAATGCTGCTGCAAATAATAAAATATGTGTTTTTTGTAATTTTTCCAGTTTTTTGTCCTCCCCCCAGGTGATTTAGGTAAAAATGACAGATAAAATCATATATATTTGAAGTACACAAGGTGATGATGTGATATAATTGTACATTTTGTGAAATGATTACTACAATCAAGTTAATTAATACATTAATCACCTCACATATTTACCTTTTGTGTTTGTGTGGTAGAAACACTTAGGACCTACACTGTTAACAAATTTCAAATGTACACAACAGTATTATTAACTATAGTAACATTCACCTTATAACTGAAAGCTTGTCCTCTTTCAGTAGCATTACACATTTTCCCCACTTTCCAACCCCTACCAACCACTAATCTACTCTCCATTTTTATGGCCCAAATTCTTCAAAGAGGGATCACTGTGGCAAAGTGTAAATATGTGTGTAATTCCCCTAGAGATGGTGTACTTCACCATATTATAGGCTATATCATATGTGCAACCACCAGCATTGTATGATAACCATTTTTCTACAGTTTCACCAAACTTTGCAATTTTTCCTAATCTAATAGGGGATAAATGGTATCTTAGT
Organism: Mustela erminea; assembly: GCF_009829155.1. Classification (NCBI taxonomy): domain Eukaryota; kingdom Metazoa; phylum Chordata; class Mammalia; order Carnivora; family Mustelidae; genus Mustela; species Mustela erminea. The sequence continues at coordinate 13,208,821 of NC_045616.1, forward strand.
GTAGATGCCATTTCTAATTTGCATCTCCCTTATTAGATAAGGGGATGGATATGTTTAAGGGCCTTTTGATTTTTTTTAAATTTCCAAGTAGTAATCATAATCCTCTTGTCTCTTATTCCCTAACCTCTGAAGCTTGGGCACAAATATACTGTTACCAAAGCAAGGAGTGTCTAGACCCACAATATGCAAACCCTTTGACTATTTTTCCATCTTATGCACTTGTCTCTCTCATAAATACACCAGATAAAGACTTTTTTAAAGCTAATGTTTCTCTTTCATCTCCTGTGACACATGTTCATCTCACTATCTTTTATGTTTATTAAATACAATGGTAACCATAAAAAGGTGAAGAAGGTTATCAGTGAACATTAATTGATGATCTATTAAAAATCAGAATGTTATTGCATTCATGAAGGAATGCAAATGTTTTGGAGAGGAAAATGGTGGCAAAGTAGGAGGACTCTAGGTTCACCTTGTCCCACAAACACAACTAGATAACTATCAAGTCATCTTAAATACTCCAGAAATAGACCATAAGGATTATAAAACAAACTCCATGACTAAAGGAGTGAAGGGCCACATCGAAGAAGGTAGGAACTGCAGAGCCATGGTATAGGGGAAAAAGAAACATGCAAGCTATGGAGGGGAGAGAGGCATGGTCACAGAAAAGGATAAGAGAGTGGAGCACACAGGTAACACAAAAGGAAAACATTTCCCAAAGCAATTGACATGGGAAACAAGAGGGTCTAAATGTCATGAATTCTTGAAACTGGTAGGTCTTAAAGCCTTGAATTTTAAAGGTCAGTGGGCTCAACTGGATTAGAGCCGAGAGGACATGGCACCGCTTCTGGCGAAAACACAGGCTAACAACCCCAGGATGTTATGCCCCAATAATGGGTCCATGATTAAAGGAGCGAGACTGATACAAAGCGAAGGTAAAGCAAAGCTTTATTTCACACAAGCATCAAGAATCTAACGGAACACTCGGGGACGCACCTCTTACAAGAGAGAGCAACCCTTCTCTGTTTCAGAGACTAGCTTTTAAGGGCAAAGGCCATGCGGTCAGGCCTGGCCACGCACAAGCGGCCAATGAGATTGTAACACACACAGGAAACGCCACAGTGATGCTAGGTGACCAACTGAATCACAATTTACCCTAGTAGACATTTGAACCAGCCTATCACACCTTGGTTAGGATTGGCACACAAAAGGCTCCCAAAGGGCGGGGGTCCATACTCCTTGGTAACTAGGGAGACAGTATGCATCCCCCCACTGATTGAATGTCTCCACTTGGCCTGACCCACCCTTGTATCTGGGCTTTGTTACCTGGAGCTGGCTTCTGGGACTTGTTTTTAAGTAAATCCCCTGGAGGAAGGGGAGCAGGGACAATTTAAGGGCTAAACAACAAGGTTTTTGTTTAACTTTAATGAAAGCCTCTTGCTAAATAGGTCCTTTCACAGGACAGACAGCCTGGAATCAGTGATGTAAATAGTGCCTGGGGCACATAGTGGGGAGATGTTTAGATCTTCTCAGACTAGTTCCTGAGAGGCAGCATCATGGAGACACCTCCCTAGGAACAAAGGAAGTGGCCAGTCCCATTTTCCTTTCCCACCCCTCAGCATAAACACAGAGCCACCTGCAGGAAACAGCAGAGTGCCAACACTGGCTGCTTAATTTGCATATACCAAAATCCACCCTTCTGGAAATGCCAGAAGGCAGTGGAAATGCCCTTCTTAGGCTTCCATCAGTCCCAGGGAGACAGACTCCTCCTCAAGAAGACTAGTCCAAACCCCTGTCCACACCACATCTCCCACCAACCAGAGAGTTCTTCAGGCCTTCAGTTCTCATAGAAGTGGTATCAGGTCTTGTTTCACAAGAAATCAAGATCCCACTTGGTTAAAACTCAGGATTCAGGAAAAGGACCAAACACTGCCTACTGCAGACAAATAGAGCCTCTACAGACAACTGGCCTGAAGGATAGAGCAGCCAAAACACAGGGTATATAGAGCATATACCAATGACACTCTCTAAAACTGCTCCACTTCTTTACGTCATCTACAAAAATAAATTTAAAAAATGGATTGAAGAATTCAATGTGAGACCTGAAACCATAAAAATCCTAGAAAAGAACACAGGCAGTAACTTCTCTGATATTGGCTTTAGCAACTTCTTCCTAGAAGAAACTCCTGAGACAAGGGAAACAAAAGCAAAAATAAACTATTGGGACTACATCAAGAGAAATGCTTCTGCAGAGTGAAGGAAAAAGCCAACAAACTAAAAGACAACCTCTGGAATGGGACAAGATATTTGCAAATGACATACCTGGTAAAGGGTTAGTATCCAAAATATATAAAGCACTGAAACAATTCAACATACAAGTAATAAATAACATTAAAAAATGGGCAGAATATATGAATAGACATTTTTCCAAAGAAGACATCCACCTGACCAAAAGACCATGGAAGATGTTCCACATCACTCATTATCAAGGAAATGCAAATCAGAACTACAATAATATATCAACTTGCACTCACCAGAATGGCTAAAATCAACAATACAAGAAATAGCAGGCATTGGTGAGGATGTGGAGAAAGGGAACCCTTTTGCACCATTGGTAGAAATATAAAATGGTACAGCCACTCTGGAAAACAGTATGGAGGTTCCTCAAAAAGTTAAAAAGAGAAGTACCCAATGATACAGCACTACTAGTTATGTGCACAAAGATTAGAAAAATCCTAATTAAAAGGGATACATGCATCCCAGTGCTTATCTGCAATAGTCAAATAATAGAAACAACCCACATGTCCATCGACTGATCAATGGATTAAGAAGATATGATATATAGGTACAGATAAAGATATAGATATAGATAAAATGAAATATTGCTCAGCCATAAAACAATGAAATCTTACCATTTGTTATGACATAGATGAGGATAGAGTTATGTTAAGTGAAATAAGTTACTCAAAGTAGAGAAATATCATATGAATTCACTCACATGTGGAACTTAAGAAAAAAAAATAAGCAGAGGGGAAAAAAAGAGACAGAGAAAGGCAAACCAAGAAACAGACACTTAACTATAGAGAACAACCTAATGGTTACCAGAAGGGAGGTAACTGGGGGTGGGGGGATGGGGTAAATAGGGATGGGAATTAAGGAGTGTACTTTTTGTGATGAGCACTGGGTGTTATTTGGAGGTGTTGAGTCACTATACTGTACATCTGAAACTAATATTACATTGTATGTTCCCTAATTGGAATTTAAGTAAAAATTTTAGAAGAGAATTTACAGATTCATAACAGAATGTCAGGAACACCAAAAAGGCACTATGCATGCGTTTATTTCAAAATTCATTTTCAGAACCCACTCTGGGCATAGCCATTTTTTACTAGTATGTCAGTAGAAAGATAGGTGCTGTGTATGAAGTAACCATCACACAAAGAGTTATTCTCTCCACTAATCAGAAAATTCTGGATTACTGGCCTTCACTTTTCCCAAAACAATCATACAAAGGAAGGATTCTTTAGAGCTCATTGCTCCCACTGTCAAATAATAGTCATTACGTCAGTGGTTTATTCAAGAGTGTATTATGGAAATGTCTGTGATACCCTTGAGGGCAGTGGGTCAGAATGCTTAGAGGAAGCCCTAAGTCATCTTTCCAAGCATCAGTGCCATAGCAGCACTGAGAATAATTCAGGAGCTGGCTGTCTTACTTTTCCCATTTTCATTCCCAACATCCTGAGGTAAACAGGCTTGCCCAGAGTCCTCAAAGTCCTTAGAAATCTGCTTTTTAAGAAGAACTTTTGCATCATTTGCTACAGTCTCAAGGACAAAATTTTGAAGGTAGAAAATCTTGTTAAAGTAAATACCAGTGGCAATGGGTCCTCCACAAACAAAGGAGAAATTTTTCACGTATCTCTGCAGTTTTTCTCCTAAGGATTCCTGATTCTTCTCAACTGATAGCAAATGGGGAAAATTAAGGTTTTCCTTGAGTTTCTCCATCGATATGTCCAAGTCCTTGGCCATGATTTTCAGGGATGAGTCATCCAGCCCAAAAAAAACCCTGTAGAGGGTTAAAGTGTCCTTTAAAGTCTCCATATCATTACCACTGATGTAACCCATCATAGGGACAAAGGCCGATGCTCCAGCCTTCATGGCCTCCAGCCAGACCTTCTGTCTCAGGGACTCCTTCTTTCTGTCAATGGTGGCCTCAGTAATATTCGGCAGATGTTGCATAAAGATGTGGCGCTTATGCTCTGGGAGCTCCCTCAGAAGAGTTCTCTCCAGCCTTGGGAAATCATAGTCAGCCAAGTCAAAGTTGGAGATTAAGAAGACCTCAGGATCACTCACGTTGGCCTTTTTAAGCTGATTCATACAGTCATTGCGGATCCTTTCCAGGATTTCTTGTTCGTTAAATATGTTGGGTTTACTCTTTTTTTCGTTATATAACTCACTGTCTATTTTAGCTCGAACAAAGTAGAAATTCTTCTTCATTTTTTCAATTGCTAAAGACAGTTGTGCATCAAGGCCTTTGAAGCGGGTAGCGGAGATGATGATAAAGAAGTCATACTCCCTAAATTTCATTTTCTCCAGATACTCATGAGGCAGAAAATTAGTGGTCCCTATGCCAGGCAGGTCCCATAATGTCACATTGGGAAGTTTTGGGTGTTCATATTTCGTTCTCTCCATGGTTGTCTCTACCGGCCCAGTAGCGGCAGCCCCTTTGTCTTCACCCCGCAAACCCCGTATGGCATTGATGAAGCTGGACTTCCCTGTCCCAGACTCCCCAGTCACAGCAATGCTCAGTGGGGCATTATTGATATCTCTCAATGCATTGTTGATGACAGAACCCGCACTCTGAAGGTCCCCTGCTTTCAGGCTTGATTGAATTGAATTGATGGCTTCCTGAGAGATGATTTTGCTTTCCATCTTGAAGTCCTTAAAAAACTTCTCAAAGCTGGAGGCCAAATCACCACCATGAGAGCGTTGGGAAGAGGGGGACTGACCCATGGCAGAGCAGGAGAAGGCACTATGGGGAGAAGAGAAGAGGGAAGGAAAAATAGTTAGTATAACAAGGGGTGGTTTGGGCTGTGCTCTTATGGACAATATAACATCAGTCCTGGCCACAACATTGTATCCAGCAGCCCTTCTCTTTCTGTCCAGACATTGTGTAGACTTCTGACCTGGATGTACAATTTGCCCTTGCTCAGTCTCTTCCCTTATCTTGGAAAGTCCTACTTCTTTAAGATACTCTTCATTCTTACAGACTAATTTCAAAGCCTGATTCTTTTATCCAAACTTTCCTGTCCACATTATTCTTTGTTTATCTTGCTTTAGTTTTCTCTATTTGTAATGTTATGAAAATAATACTTCTTCATGGTGGCAAATCTAAGAAGACAGCACCAGCACTTACCCTCACACCCCTTCCCACCTGTTCTGTGGGACCCTCCAGAAAATCCACTTCTGATAACCTTAAACATCACGATGAGACCTTGGTTCTCACATGAGGTAGCTAAATAAGGATGAGTGGCTCCTTCCCTTCTCAGAAAAGATACCATATATTTTTCATTAGGAGATAGAAATTTTTAATGATTGGAAATGAAACAAAAATTCCTTGGAAATTGGAAACAAAAATCCTTTCTGTATTTCTGGGAGTAGATACAGCAGGGGGCATGGATCCCCATGCTCTAAAAAGTCATGTTGGACTAGCCACCTGGGACTTGCTATGAACCACCCCAACTATCCTGAGACCCCACCCATCCCCTGTTCCATGCTTGGGTGTAAAAGGGGACAGAAACCCTATGGGAGAGATAAGTCACCTGGAGGACTGACTGGTCTATAAAGTGGCATCGATGGGCAAGGTGGTGTGAGCAAAAACTGAAGCAGGAGTTGAGTGGAATGTTGTAAGAAGTAAGCCATGATGAGGAGGTCCCTCTGTCAGCTTGCCTGCTGGCAATCAAATGGAGCTGGATCTGCAGTCCTGGACCTAACTGATCATGAAGGATTATAATACCTTGAGCTGTGGGAATCAAGGAAATCATATACACAGGACTAAACGGAATGTGAAATATCTGTAAATTCTCTCCTATGAAGATTGGCAACTGTAGGAATTCATATTGTCTGGTTAGAGAAGACAATGAACACATGCCTCCTTGGATGAGACTGGTTGAAAAATGCAGAAGGGGTGTCCGGAAAATGGGGCCCTTTTAAGGTTTCTGGGCTGAAAACAGAAACCTTTGTTTGTGTTCAATGTGGTTCAATGCACTCATCAAGGGAGTAATTGCTTGATTTTGTAGAAATATTTATCTTTGGATGTAACGCACTCCATGCACTCCCTGTCTGCATGCCCATTAGAAGCACACTTTGTTCTAGTCACATGATATTCCCTATGCCACTGTCTTGATTATTACAGCGTCATATTCCTTCTCGATTTCTTATTCCCTTGTTGTATTGATAACATTCACAATGAAGGTGGAGGCAGAGTCAGGCTTGGGAATGCATTAGAGTGTCTGGTCCCCAGGCCCTCTCCTTTTTCCTACTAAGGTGTCTGAAGTAGTCTTTTCATCTGTTGCCTCAGGGTTTGCTGGCCAAACTTGACAGACAACAGAGTTTTTAGACCAGGAAGCAAGTTGCTTCAATCACCACTGATGTCATGCCAGCATGCAGGCTGGAGAGGTGAGCTTGGGCTAAAACTGAGGGATCAGACACAGCTTCCAGGGGCTTCCTGGCAGCCATTGGTTGCAGCCTAGGATGGAGGGTGGCAAAAACAAATTTGGGAAGAAATTATTTAGAGCAAGTGTACAAGGTCTGGACTGACACACATATGACTAAGGCATGGAAACATTCTCCTTAGAAGAAAAAACTGGGAATCTAGCTTGCAAGGGTAGCTATTAAGAACTTAAGAAACACTTGTGACTGCTCAGCAGGAATATTCTTCACATGCAGAAGAGTATAAATCTTGAGCAAGTGGCATGTGCAGGGTCAAGCCCTTGCTGTGTGGAGAACAAACACTATCACCCCTTTGGACAGCAGGCAGGACACAAAGCAGAATGGGAAAGATTCTGTGAGTGTGAAAGAAGCGTACACAATTAGGGCACCAGGGAGGAGCCAATGAGATAAGACTCAGCCCAATCAGGTGTGGTCTCATGCTTGTGCATTCTCAGAGGATGTACAAGAAAATACACAGGAGAGTGAGGAAATCTCTGACTGAGACAAGTCCTGAGGAATAGAACAAATATAGCAAAAGGAAATCAAACGACGGGGTAGGAAATGCAAACAGATGTGGACAGCAAGATCCTATGTGCTGAGCAAATTTCAGCCTCACAAAAGCCATGCCCTCAGCTGATGTTGTATGTGATGTCCTGTTATTTATTATTTTCTGCTGCAACAGCAATGCAGGGAGAGCAGGGGCAGAGTACCTTATGGTATCTCTGAGAGCTTGTATTCTGACCACTGGCAGTGGGCCCTCTGTGGCTGCAGTAGAAATGGGAGGGAATGTGAGAAATCCATGCCAGTAAACCTTAGGTGAACAGCTAGACATACATTTCTTATCTCATCCTCTCAACAACATGACTCACAGACTTTATAGTTCTATGGAGCCATGTGTTGAGAAGAAAGTCACAGGGTCATAACGGAGCCACTTGAGTTAGTGCCCCAAGTCAGTTAACCAAGGCTTAATACCTAAAAGCGATTTCAACCTCCAGGGATGTAATCTTTCAGTAGACAACAAGGCTATTTCCCAGTCAGCACTAAAAACTGTACTGACAGATCCTCATCTCTCCCTTAGGAGGGCAAGCTTGGCTAAAACAATGGATTCTTTTCTGCTTTCTCTCTGTGCTTAAAAACTTTTCCTTTTCTGTAACTTGATGGAGCTCTTTTCTATTTGCTAGATGGGATACTGGCTGATTCCTAAGTCTTTTAATAAATCCAATTAGGTTGGGCGCCTCGGTGGCTCAGTGGGTCAAGCCTCTGTCTTAGGCTGAGGTCAAGATCTCAGGGTGTTGGGATTGAGTTCCACATCGGGCTCTCTGCTTGGCAGGGAGCCTGCTCCCTTCTCTCTCTCTCTCTGCCTGCCTCTCTGCCTACTTGTGATCTCTCTCTGTCAATTAAACAAATAAAATCTTTAATAAACAAACAAACAAATAAATAAATAAATAAACAAATCCAAGTAGGCCTTCAGAATATACTTGATTGAATTTTGTTTTTTAACAGATTTGTTGGCAGTGTCTTGATCCAAAGCAAACGTTTGACTCTATCTGAGGACAAAAAGAAACACAGGAGTGGCACCCCATGAATCCTTTGGAGGTCAGAGTCTTTCTCACTATTCCAAGGGCCACCAGTAAGTCCACCTTGGTTTGAGCTCTTTTTTGCATTACAATTCCTGATTGAATTGCCTTTCAAGTCCAAATTAATGCATCACTCTGTCACAGACACAGAAGGCAGTGACAGAGCACCAGCCCTTCCCCTTGGCTCAGACAGAAGTCTACCCTGGAATCCCTTCCCCAGTTCCAGGCCACAGTCTGTATTTACTGGTCTTTCCTGGCTTAGTCTCTTCCCCACTTCCTGTCTGCAGTCTTTATTAATGGAACCTGCTGGTTTAGTCCATGATGGACATTGGTGGTGATTTATAGAGGGCACTCTATTGAACAGTTCCTCATAACTTCTAAACCTAACCCCTGGATCTGAACTCGGATTCCAGGTTGGGAACTGTTGGTGGCAGTGACAGTTCTCCATGTGTGAGGAATCAGGCTGCAGTCCCCATTCTTGGAGATGTGATGGTTCAATCCTCTTCCCAGTCTGTAGCTATTTGGGTACTGATGGTGTGCATAGTTCCATTACCTCAGTACTCTTGGTTTCTGTTAATGTGTACATGAGATTAAGCCTTGGTTTAAAGAAAAATAATAAATAAGTAAAATGAGTACATAAATAAATAAATATATGGGATCTCTAAAGTCCAGAGTTAAGTGCTTTACCGTCCAGCACATTATTTTATATCTAAGAACTATGATTCTACAAGCTATAAGCATCTACAAACCTGTTTTGTGTCCTAACAACTTAGCTTGATAACGTTCAGGTTGGTAGCCACTGAGGAAGGCCAGACAATAGATTGAACCACTCCCTATTTCTCAGGGTCATGAGATCAAGTCCTGCATTGGTTTCCATCACAGCACAGAGTCAACTTGAGAATCTCTCCTCCTTCTGTCCCTCCCCCTGCTTCCACACATGCTCTCTCTCTTTCTCTCTAAAAAAATTTAAAAAATAATCTTTTTATAAAATCCTTTTAAAAAAATAATTAGTATACAAAATATATGAGGAACTGATACAACTCAACACCCTAAAAACAAATAACCCAATTTAAAAATGGGCAAAAGGCGTGATCAGACATTTTGCCAAAAAAGGCATCCAGATGGACAACACACATATGAAAAGTAAACATCATCACTCATCATCAGGAAAATGCCAGTCAAAATTAAAATGAGATATCACACACATGTCAGAATGGCTAAAATGAACAACCAGGAAACAAGAAGTGTTGCAGAGGGTGTGCAGATAAAGGAATGCTGGTACATGGGTAGTGGGAATGACTGGTGCAGCCACTGTGGATAAGAGTATGGAGGGCCCTCAAAAAGTTAAAAATAGAACTACCCTACCATCCAGTGATTGGACTACGGGGTATTTACCCCCAAAATAGAAAAACACTACTTCAAAGGGATGCAAGCACCCCTCTGTTTACTGCAGCATTATTTACAATAGTCAGATTAAGGAAGCTGCCCAAGTGTCTACTGATAGATGAGTGGATAAAGAAGATGTGATATATATTATTTAGTCATAGAAGGAATGAAATCTCACCATTCGTAATGACATGGGTGGAGTTTGAGACTATCATGCTAAGAGAAATAAGTCAGTCAGACTTAGACAAATACCATATGATTTCATTCATGTGTGGAATGTAAGAAAAAAAGCTAATGAGCAAAAGGAAAACACGTGATTGAGAGAGACAAATGAAGAAATAGACTGTTAACTATAGAGAACAAACTGTTGGTTACCAGAGGGGAAGTGAGTGGGGATGGATGAAACAGATGAAGGGTACACTTACTATGGTGAGCATTGAGTCATGTACAGAACTGTCGAATCACTAAATTGTGCACTTGAAGCTAATGTAACACTGTATGTTAACTATCCTGGCATTAAAATTAAAAACAATAAATGGGGGAATAATTGACTTTGATGTCTCATGATGTGTGATTACTTCTTTTATGGGTAATCTAAACATAATTATAAAGAACAAGCGTAGGGGCTCCTGGGTGGCTCAGTTGGTTAAAGCCTCTGCCTTTGGCTCAGAACATGATCCCAGGTTCTTGGGATCGAGACCTACATAGGGCTCTCTTCTCAGTGGAGAGCCTGCTTCCTCCTCTCTCTCTGCCTGCTTCTCTGCCTACTTGTGATCTCTGTCTGACAAATAAATAAATTATATCTTTAAAAAACGACAACAAAAAAAAAAGAACAAGCATATTGAATAAATGTATAAATAAAATTTTAAAAAATTTTAAGTGAACCTGTAGAGGCCCCCCTATGGTTCAGTTTTTATGCCATGTGACTCTTGATCTTGGGGTTTTAAGTTCAAGCCCCTTGTTAGGTGTAGAGCTTAAAAAAAATAAATTATTAGGTAAGCTTTTAAATAGTTTCCAAAATCTTTCTGCTAAACTGAAACCTTATAGTTCTGCTGAGCTAGATGAAGTAATGATTTAAGTTAAATTCATTAAATATTTAGATCATTTCCAAATAACATAAAATAATAATTTAAGTTAAATTCATTAAATATTTAGATCATTTCCAAATAACATAAAATAAAAATAAAATATTTTCATCCAAATAACATTAATTACTAAAATTAGGTTTCTCTAATTTTGTTTTTTTATTAAACATAAATATAGGTCTGTTGGTAAACTTTTTTGGAGTCCTTTACAGAAAGGTGTACTATAAAAAAAAAACCACATTTGTAGAAATTATAAAATGTACTTCTAAATTTGCCAATCTAAAGAATGCTGGTGTAACACACAGTTCACTCATGCTTACTATTTCATTTTCACTTGAAATTAAAGTTTCTCAGGGCTAAGAACTCTAATTAACTAATGTGGCTAGAGCTAGTAAAAATAAAAAAGGAAATATGTCTTAATAAAGGAAAAGTAAAAAAAAAGTATGTGGATTGGTGATGCACTTTTTTTGAGGCAGAAGAAAGTTGTAAAAAGATTGTGAGAAAGGAATCTTTGGAAAGGTATTTTATGCATGGTCAGGACTGATTCACATTGGAATGAAAAAATTTTAATACAAAAGAAATTGGAGGGGGAGAGGAACTATGAAATTCTCTGGACTCAGAAACAAACTGAGGGTTTTGGAGGGGAAGGGGATGGGGGATGGGTGCGCCTGGTGGTGGGTATTAAGGAGGGCACATATTGCACAGAGCACTGGGTGTGGTGCATAAACAATGAATTCTGGAACACTGAAAGGAAATTTAAATAAATAAATAAATAGATTTTTTAAAAAGTAAGCTCGTGCAAAATTAGAATTTGGTTTCTTGCCTGTCAAAAAGACAAAGTTTTCTTTGTTCTTCCAGGATTTGATCTACTTTCGGTAGTAGGTTGTGAAAGTTCCCTTACCATTTAAGTGATCTTCCTAGAAAACAAAGATCCTATGTTTTATGTTCTGTTTGTATAGGTATAGAAGCATTCTAGAAATTATGTGAAATTTCTGGAAATTTGATATGCCTTAGTATAATGTTATCCTGTATAATTACTCTCTCTTTTTTTTTTTTAAAGATTTTATTGATTTATTCGACAGAGAGACATCACAAGTAGGCAGAGAGGCAGGCAGAGAGAGAGAGAGGAGGAAGCAGGCTCCACGCTGAGCAGAGAGCCCGATGCGGGAATCGATCCCAGGACCCTGAGATCATGACCTGAGCCGAAGGCAGCGGCTTAACCCACTCAGCCACCCAGGCGCCCCTAATTACTCTCTTATCTTCTGAAATTGCCGTCATCAAAACTGAGGCTCACACTGAAAGGACTGAAACTGAGTACCAGGAAAATGCCCCAGCTGACTCTCATGCAAAGGCAGCCGGCAAAAGTATCTATAAAGAATGCGGCACATGTGGGTAACATCCATTCTGCTTCTGCAATAATGTCCCCTCATTGTGAGATTTCTGCCATTCTGATGCCAGGGTAACATGGCAACCCTCTGCTTCTGAATCTGAGAAAATGAGATACATAAACCATGGCCTTAAGTTGAATGAACTCAAGGCTTTGGGAAACCCAAGGCAGCTGCTAGGTTTTCCTTGGCTCACTGGCAAAATGCACAGTGTTTTTTGTTTGTTTATTTGCTTTTTTTCATTCCTTCACCCATCACTATGTATTTAAGAAGATTCAAACTATGACTACACAGTGGAGAGAAGACTTCTATAAAACTGTGGGAACCATTTGCCAGCAATTTCAGACCCATTATCCTGGAAAAATTATTTTTTCCCTCAGAGGACTCACATCACCTCGTTTGAGAGACATTTGGACACCCACAGCTGGTCTTTATTCAGCTGTCACCTAGCAGGAGTCATCAATGTGTTCTTCTTACTGTATGTGTGTTTTCGGTAGAAGTTTGCCCTGCTGCCAAGCAGATGCCCTCACAGTGGCAAAGGAACTGTCAAAGATTTCTTTTTTCTCTTCCTCTCTTCCTTTAAAAACATTTCCCTTCCTACAGCTCAGTGGAGCCCCTTTTTGTTTGATAGATAAGATGCTCCTAATTCATGAATCATATAATAAAGTTAATCATCCTTTAAAATTTATTTATTTGAGGGGCACCTGAGTGGCTCAGTGAGTTAAAGCCTCTGCCTTCGGCTCAGGTATCAGGTTCTGGGATCGAGCCCCGCATCAGGCTCTCTGCTTGGCAGGAAGCCTCCTTCCCCCTTCTCCTCTGCTTGCCTCTCTGCCTACTTGTGATCGCTGTCAAATAAATAAATAAATAAATAAAATCTCTAAAAAAATTATTTATTTGAATTGTATCATTAATAGATAATGCATGCATTGTCTCCCCCACAGAAAGGTAGTTAGGCATGAGATGGGGAGTAGGGAGTGTCTGATCAGGAAGCTCTTGGGGAAAAGCCCCATCCACTGACACCCCAGACATTTACATGATCCTTCTGCAGGTCAGAGGAATAAAGTTTGTCCTCCAGCCTCCCTCTGAAAATGTCCCAAATAGTTAAATGCTTTAACTGGCTCACAGCCATCCACCAGACATCCTGCCCCTCAGCCTTTGAAGTCCACAGCACCCGAGATCAAGCATCTAGGCTCTCCCAAGCTTAGACATACAAATCTGTGATTTCTTGCTTACCAGCTCCTGGAGGGAAAGAGACTCCTGGTATCAGCGTTCAGCTCTGAACGTGTCCCTGGGCAGCTCAGGAGATGTTGAGCCTGGTGGACATGCTCCCTGCAGCCCACAGCAGGAGCATTGCTCCGCTCAGACTGGCCTTGCACTGGAACAGGTCCTGTGTGCTGGTGTGGTCACTGCAGTGAGAAAGAGCTATACGGCCTGGGAGGAGCAGGCAGGACTTAAATCATCTCTAGCCTCTACTCCACCCACAGAGGAATCTGACCAATAGTAAAAAGAAGCAGCCATCACATTGCAGAACCCTGCATTTCCCGGAATAGAAAGTGAAATTGAAGTTCTGAGGGCTCCTTTTCCGAGAAACATAGCCATCGCCAGGAAGGGAAACTGAAAAGCATCAGGACCATTGATATGGTGTGTTTTTGGCTTTATGAGGGAGAAGAGGACACAGGATCCCAGGCAGCAGGCTTCTCAGTGACCCCAAAGGACACCTAACTGAGCCCCAGACTCCAGGCCAGGCAGAATCTGAACGCACATTCAGAAAACACAGTCTTGGGAAAATGACAGTCATGCCTCACCTGTTAACCTTGGACAGCCCATACTCTATGGGAAGTGAAGTCTAGTAAAGAGGGTACCTAGTCCTAGTCCCTGGTTCCTGGCAAGAGCTTCAGAATCCCTGGGGATTTCCTGATTGTTGGAAGCTGACCTTGTTTTGTTAATGAGGTGATTCCAGGCAGGATCCTAAATTGCTTCAGGTCAGTGGCTGGCCACCAGGAAACTAACCCTGTCAACACAGGGTGGAGGCTTTGGGCCAGCTGAACCTCTGGGAGGAGAAGAGGGTAGACACTGAACTCAATTAAGTAGCCAGTGAATTAAGCAATCATGTCTTTGTAATGAAACATAAACCAAAACCCTAGAAACCAAGGCTCAGTGGGCTTCTTAGTTGATGTTTGCATTGATGTTCTGGAAGGTTGCATACTCTGGCTCCATGGACAGAGGCATGGAAGCTGTGTACTCCCTACCAGAACCCACCCTATGTGTACCCTTTTAAATAAAACTGGACTTGTAAGTATAACACTTGCCTGACTCATGTGAATCATTCTGATCAATTAGCAAGCCTGAGGGGGTTACAGGACCCCTCTAATTTGTAGACAGTTGGAGATCCAGGTGACCTAGGGCCCCCCCCCCAATCCCCCAGCGCAGCTGGTTTCTGAAATGAGAGTAGTCTTCTAAAGGACTGAGCCCTGAAACCTGGGGAGTCTTTGCAAACACTACATGGTTAGTGCAGGAATTAAAAGACGGTATACCCAACTAGCATGGAAACTGAATAGGGAGTAACCCTGTGTCCTGGGGAGCCATATCCTGGCTTTAATTTTTCTTTTCTTATTTTAAAAGTATAAATCCTTATATAGTTTACAATTCAAGGGGTATAAAATGTATGCAATAATATGTCCCTCCACTTGACAATGGGCCTTTGTCAAGTGTTTGTGCTAGACAGATCATGTCAACCTTATAGGTCCATTTTATGAGTGTATGAGCAAATATGCACAATCCATTTTCTCCTATTTATAACAATGGAAGCCTTCCTTACAGAATGTCCCACACCTTGAATTTTTCATTTGATATTTGGTAATAGTTGCGGACATGCACACTCAACGCTACTCCTGTTAAAATAGTGTACACCTGAAATTAATGGAAAAGTGTATGTTAACTAACCAGAATTAAAAAAACAAAAGTAAAAAAAAATAAAGTAAAATAACAAAAGAATAAAAATATTTTTATTAATGTGTTTTCAAATAAACATCTGTTTTACTGATAAGTAGGTTAAGAAATAAGACCTAGGTGAACTATGGCTCAATAAAACTGTCATTTTAAAAAAGGAGAAAAAGAAATGAGACTTGCCATCAACCTAGTAAAGTCTGGTGATGCCCTGCAAATAGCAAGTCCCTCCTTCAATGCGGAGTTTTTCCCTCCCTCTTATTTTTTTAAATTGAAGCACAATTAACATAAAATGTTATATTAGCTTTAAGTGCACATAATATGAATACAACAGCTCTAGACATTACTCAAAGCTCTCCTTGATAAATGTGTCACCCTCTGTCACCATAGAACATTGTTACAATATTATTTATATTTCCTATGTTGTACCACTCATCTCTGTATTTATATTCTTTATAGATGGAAGTTTGTACCTTTTAATCTCCTTCATTTATTTTACCTTTCCCCCCTCCTTGTCTTACCTCCCCTGAGGCAGCTACTAATTTGTTCTCTGTATTTCATAGTGTTTTTTTGTTGTCTGTTTAGACACCATATATAAGTAAAATTATATCGTATTTGTCTTTATTTTTCTGAATTATTCCAATTAGTATAAGACCTTGTAAGCCCATTCATGTCATTGCAAATGGCAAGCTCTCATTCTTTATGGCTGAGTAATATTACATTGTATATAGTGCATGGTCTATTTCTATTGGTCTATCAGTGCACACTTGCATTGCTTCCATATTTTGACTATTGTAACTAAAGCTGCCATAAACATAGAGGTGCAGATACCATTTTGTGTTAGTGCTATTGTTTTAGGTAAATTCCCAGGAATGAATTTACTGGGTTAGGTGATACTTTTATTTTTAACTTTTTGAGGGAATTGCATTTAGCTTTCCTCAGTGGTTGCACGGATTTACATTCCTGCAACAACACATGATATTTCCTTTTTTCCTATATCCTCACCAATAACTTGTTACTTTTTGTCTTTTTAATACTAGCCATTTTGACTGGTTGAGACATTGAGATGATGTCTCATTGTTGTTATGATTTGTATTCCCTTGATGATGATTGATGTTGGACATCTTTTCATATCTATTGGCATATGTTTTTGGTTTTGTTATATCTACTCAGGTCCTCTGCCTATTTTTAAATTGGATATCTTTTTCTGTGTTGAATTGTAGAAGTTCTTTATACATTATCTATATTAACACCTTATCAGATGTATCATTTGCAAATATCTTCTTCATATGCTAGACTGCCTTTTGTTTTGTTTATTGTTTCCTTCACTTTAAAAAAGTCTTTTGTTTTGCCATGGTCATAATGGCTTATTATTGTTTTTGTTTAATCTGCCTGGAGAGACATATCCATAAATATGTTCCTGAGAGAGATGTCCAAGTGATTACTGCATATATTTTTTAAAATTTTTATTTATTTTTTAAATTTCTTTTCAGTGTTCCAGAATTCATTGTTTTGTGCACCACACCCAGTGCTCCATGCAGTACATGCCCTCCATAATATCCACCACCAGGCTCACCCAACCTCCCACCCTCTCCCCTCCAAAACCCTCAGTTTGTTTCTCAGAGTCCACAGTCTCTCAGGGTTTGTCTTCCCCTCTGATTTCCCCCAACTCACTTCTCTTCTCCATCTCCCAATGTTCCCTGTGTTATTCCTTATGCTCCACAAGTAAGTGAAATCATATGATAGTTGACTTCCTCTGCTTGGCTTATTTCACTCAGCATAATCTCTTCCAGTCCCATCCGTGTTGATACAAAAGCTGGGTATTCATCCTTTCTGATGGAGGCATAATACTCCATAGTACATATGGACCTCATCTTCCTTATCCATGTGTTGAAGGGCATTTTCATTCTTTCCACAGTTTGGCGACTGTGGCCATTACTGCTATGAACATTAGAGTACATATGGCCCTTCTTTTCACTACATCTGTGTCTTTGGGGTAAATACCCAGTAGTGCAATTATATTTTTTAGGAGTATTATGGTTTCATGTCTCATATTTAGGTATTTAATCCATTTTGAGTTTATTTTGTGGTAGGGTATAAAAAGTAGTCCAGTTTCATTCTTTTGCTTGTAACTGTCCAGTTTTCCCAAAAACCATTTGTGGAAAAAATTGTCTCTTCCCTTTGTGTGTTCTTCATTATTTTGTTGTACATTAATTGACCATATATGTACAGCTTTAATTCTAGATGAAAATTCTGCCCCATTGATCTTGTGTCGATTCA
Source organism: Mustela erminea (assembly GCF_009829155.1). NCBI lineage: Eukaryota > Metazoa > Chordata > Mammalia > Carnivora > Mustelidae > Mustela > Mustela erminea. The sequence continues at coordinate 13,226,188 of NC_045616.1, forward strand.
TGCACCAGCACCATACTGTTTTGATCACTACAGCTTTGTAATATAACCTGATGTCTGGAATTGGGATGTTTCCAGCTTTGTTTTTATTTTTCAAAATTACTTTGGCTGTTTGGGGTCTTGTGTGGCTCCACATGAATTTTAGGATTGCTTGCTCTAGTTCTGTGAAAATTGCTATTGGTATTTGGACGAATTGCATTAAATCCCTACACTATTATGCATTGCATGGACATTTTAACCGTATTTGTTCTTCAAATCCATGAGCATGGGGTGTCTTTCCATGTGTTCGTGTCGTCTTCAGTTTCTCTCATCACTGTTTTATAGTTTTCAGGGTGCAGGTCTTTCACCTCTTCACCTATTTATGTCCAGATATTTCATTACATTTGGTGCAATTGTAAATGGGATTGTTTTCATAATTTCTCTCTGCTGCTTCATTATTACTTTATATAAATGCAGTGGATTTCTGTACACTGATTCTGTATCTTGTGACCTTACCTAATTCACTGATGGGTTCTAGTAGGCTTTTGGTGGAGTCTTTAGGGTTTCTTTTTTTTTTTTTTTAATGTATCATGTATCATGTCATCTGTAATAGTGTAAGTTTTACTTTTTCTTTACCAAATGTTTTAAATATTTTCTATATTTATTTGAGAGACAGAGAGAGTAAGAGGGAGCATGAGTGGATGGAGGGGAGGGCAAATGGAGAGGAGGAAGCAGGTTTCCCACTGAGCAGGGAGCCCAATGGGAGGCTCAATCCCAGAACCCTAAGATCATGACCTGAGCTGAAGGCAGACACTTAGCTGACTCAACCATCCAGGTGCCCCAAGACCCAGGACCTTGAAAAGGTCATGGCGTTGCAGGGAGAGTAAGGTTGTTTAAGTCCCAGGGTTGGCCACATCGGGTTGACGAGATGAAAAAGGACTTACTCCGTGTTCATGCTCTTTATAAGAACAGATGGGGTATAGTGGCAAGATGGCAAGCAGTGTGGACTTTGAGAGTGTAAATTCAGCACTTGGGATGCATATCAAAACCTAAGGAACAGAATATTTAAGTTCAATCTCCCTTATAAGAGGGTCAATAACTCATTCCCTTTGAATATTTTAAATATCTGTTATACATGAGGCAACACAAACAACCATCCACTGTCTCTGTTACTCACAACCTTCTGCCCTACAGGAGACCTCTTCTGAGCAGTGGATGGGCAAAGAATGCTCAGGGGATTGTGGGCCAGTAGTGTCTTCCTCTATACCTCTGTGCCATCCACTCTCTGAGGAAAGCTTTCAGAGTACTGGAGCATTTGAGGGTCAGCCTCCCCCATGTATACCTGTTACACCATAAAGCACTCACCCTATACCATTGATGGAGAAAGTAGTGGGAAAATCTTAATTACAGTAACAGCAAGTGTAAGTATTCTGGAGCTTGGAGGCAGATTCATGGCACTCAGGTCCCTTTTTGTAAATTTGATGTAGAAATTTCTGTGGAAGGAAAACCACTATTCTTCCAATTTACCCAATGAATTCATCTTTGTTTTCCAGTCTCATTCTTAATTCACCTTCACTCTCTCCTATCTCCTGTTCCTCATGTGCCCTGTTCAAAAGTCCCTTGGCCTATCTAGTGTTGGTAAAGTCTTTGAAATACAAACCCTGACTTTGTTCCCTTCACTCTGCTTCCCCATAGCATCTGGAAATATGACATCATAGAACATCTCCTTTTTCCTCCTTCAACTTTTTCCTCCCTGCTATAGTGCCTTCCTACATGATAATTATTTACTTGGACATGTTCCCATATTAGTGGATTTTACATAGTTTGGTGATGAAGGTATTGATATGATGACTGGGGGAAATCCTTCATAAAAAGCCAATGGACAGTTGTTACCTTGATTTTTACTGAATGTTTATTACCTGACTAAATCAAACACATGTAAAGTACCTCACAACGTGTGAGAATAATGAAAAACACAGGGTGCATTTCTGTCATGATTTAAGCAATACAGACCGGAATGCAGGGAGAGACCATAGTCAAATCCCCTTTGCATAACAGTGGAGTATCAATGTAGAACAGGACCCCACCACTGATAGAACATAACACCATTTGTTGTTCTGTTAGGCAATTTGACGCATCTCTGTGGCATCTTCTTCTTTGTTTTCCCCCTCCCTGTGGCATCTTCTTAAACCTAAACTCTCTGAAATCTTATGCAAGAAAATTTTAATATCACTGGCCTGTGTACTGATAAATTTCAAATGTGGAAAAGTAGATATTCAAAAATTGAAAGAAAATGCTCAACTGGGGCACCTGGGTGGCTCAGTGGGTTAAAGCCTCTGCCTTCGGCTCAGGTTATGATTACAGGATCCTGGGATTGAGCCCCACATCAGGAATCTCTGCTCAGCAGGGAGCCTTCCTCCCCCTCCCTCTGCCTGTCTCTCTGTCTATTTGTGATCCCTGTCTATAAAATAAATAAATAAAATCTTTAAAAAAGAAAAAGAAAATGCTCAACAAAACAATTACTTTGCATTGCTACCAATTATGAAAACTCACCATATTTTTAAATAGTTCTATGGTAATGAGGTCTAGATTGCATTAACACACGGCATAGTTTCCAACTGGAGACACCCAGTAAACATTCACTAAATTACAAATTTTCTTCCATTTTAGAAAGAGCTTCACACACAATGCTTCTCTCTTCTTCAAAGAGGATGGCATGAGCAGTGGGATGAAATATTACCTCTCCTCCTGCTGCCACTGTCATTCAAACCTCCAAAGCACAAGCCAGTATCTCATCAGTGCATGTACACCACTGGCTCACTCAACAGCTCCAGAGAAATAAGAGATTTCGGATATCAGAGGTCATTAATGTTTCCACTTACACAGCTGAAAATGCTAAAGCAAATTAGCTCTCTGGTTTCTTAAATGGCACTAATCCATTCATGAGGGCTGAAAATGCCAAGATTAACAAAGAGCTCCCTGGAGTCCCAGGCATAGGAGCACCCCTACTTAACTGACCTCCCTGGGAAATGCAGGCACTGGGGCCTCCTGTGATCACTACCCTGAGCAGGGGCCGGAGAGTCTCTGACATGCCTGGGTAAAGTGTGAAAACAACAGGAAGGATGACAGCCTCTGACTTGAGCCCCTTCTTCAGGAAGACTTGGCTGAACTTTGCAGCCCATAGTTACAGAACATGAAAGTGAAACCACCATTCCCCCACAGAACAAGCAATTCCGGGAAGAAACATAAAAGTGTTTTGACTTAGGCTGGCTCAGGGAGTGAGGGGAGGGCTGAGAGTCACCAGGGGCAATGGGAGGCAGGTCTCTAATGACCTCTGAGGTCACCTAACCAAGACTCCCATGGGAGTCCTGGAGGCAGTGAGGAAGACTGTGAGCAAGTTTCTAAAGCTTCTAGAGAATGAGAGAAGCATTTCCCTCCAGAAAGGAGAGGGACTATATCATTTCTCTGTGGTTTTTTTCTTTCATATTTACGTTCCCTGTTGCTGACTGTGATGTTTTCACTCTTGGGCATATAAGACACTGGCAGGTCATGGGGTCACATCTCATGAACAACTTAAACTACCAAGAGGGACTCTGGCGAAGTCTGGCAAGACAGCAGGGTGGGAGTTCAGAGAAGGAGGAAGGAGCCTGGAGTCTAGGATTATATGGAAGATCAGGAGGAAATTACCAAAGTTTCTTTAGAAGAAGAAGAACATAGGAGGATCTGCTGTTTCAGATAACATTTTTTTTAACATTTTTTTTTAAGATTTTATTTATTTACTTGGCAGAGAGAGGGAGCGAGCTCAAGCAGGGGGAGCAGCAGAGGAAGGAGCATGCTCCCCACTGAGCAGAGAGCTCAACAAATCGCCTGATCCCAGTACCCTGGGATGATGATCTGAACTGAAGGCAGATGTTTAACCAATGGAGCCATCCAGGCACCCCTATATAATATTTATGTCTATGTATAGTATCTAAGACAGTTGGACACTGACAGACCAACTGATCCCCAGAAAGGGACACAGAGACCTGAACAAGATTCAGGCATATTTGGAGTTCTGTGACATGGGAGAAGTGCATGGGATGTCATGGGATACAAAAGGCACCACAGAGTAAATCGAGCTGACAGACTGGTTCTCCATATGAACATAAGTTACTGAATCTCTCCTTACATTACTTAATGATAATCAATTCCAAAGGGTTTTAAGACCTAAATCTCAAATGAAAACTGCAGAAAATCATATAACTTTTCTTAGAGAAGGATTTCTTTATTTTTTTTGTAAGTTTCAGAGGTAGAGTTTAGTGATTCATCAGCTGCGTATACCACCCAGACTTGTTTCAAGTGCCCTCTTAATGTCGACCACCCAGTTACCCCATCCTCCCGCAACCTCCCTCCAGCAACCCTCAGTTTGCTTCTTTGATTATGAGTCTCTTATGCCCTCCTTAAGGAGCACTGGATGGTATATGTAAACAATGAATCTTGGACCAATACACCAAGAACTAATGATGTATTGTATGGTGACTAATATTACACAAAAAAATTTAAAAACAAAAATGAAAACAAACAAAGAGTCTCTTATGGATTGTCTCCCTCTCTGATTTCATCCTATTTTATTTTCCCCTACATTACCCTATAATTCTCTATTTTGTTTCTTAAATTGAACGTGAGTTAAATCATGTGATGATTATCTTTCACTGATTGACATATTTTGCATAGCATAATACCCTCTAGTTCCCTCCATGCTGATGCAAATGGTAAGGTTTCATTTTTTGATAGCTGAGTAATACACACACACACACACACACACACACACAAACACACACACACATATATATATATATATATCTTCTTTATCCATTCATCTATCAAGGGACATCTGGGCTCATTCCATTGTTGAGTATTATGGACATTGTTGCTATAAACATTGGGGTGCAAATTACTATGATTATATCCTTTGGGTCAATACCTAGTAATGCATTGCTGGGTTGTAGGTTAGCTCTATTTCTTAACTTTTTGAGGAATCTCCATACTGTTTTCCAGAGTAGCTGTACCAGCTTGCATTCCCACCAGCAGTGTAACAGGGTTCCCCTTTCTCCACATCCTAAGCAATATTTGTTGTTTTTTGACTTGATAATTTTAGCCATTCTGACTGGTAAGAGGTGGTATCTCACTGTGGTTTTGATTTGTCTTTCCCTAATGCCAAGTGATGTTGAGCATTTTTTCATGTGTCTGTTGGCCATTATATGTTTTCTTGGGAGAAATGGCTGTTCATTTTTTCTGCCCATTTCTTGACTGCATTATTTATTTTGTGGGTATTGCGTTTGATAAGGTATTTAAAAAATTTTTTTTATTTATTTTCAGCATAACGGTATTCATTGTTTTTGCACCACACCCAGTGCTCCATGCAACCTGGTACCCTCTCTAATACCCACCACCTGGTTCCCCCAACCTCCCACCCCCAGCCCCTTCAAAACCCTCAGATTGTTTTTCAGAGTCCATAGTCTCTCATGATTCACCTCTCCTTCCAATTTACCCCAACTCCCTTCTCCTCTCTAACTCCCCTTGTCCTCCATGCTATTTGTTATGCTCCACAAATAAGTGAAACCATATGATAATTGACTCCCTCTGCTTGACTTATTTCACTCAGCAAAATCTCTTCCAGTCCCGTCCGTGTTGCTACAAAAGTTGGGTATTCGTCCTTTCTGATGGAGGCATAATACTCCATAGTATATATGGACCACATCTTCCTTATCCATTCGTCTGTTGAAGGACATCTTGGTTCTTTCCACAGTTTGGTGACCGTGGCCATTGCTGCTATAAACATTGGGGTACAGATGGCCCTTCTTTTCACGACATTTGTATCTTTGGGGTAAATACCCAGGAGTGCAATTGCAGGGTCATAGGGAACTCTATTTTTAATTTCTTGAGGAATCTCCACACTGTTTTCCAAAGTGGCTGCACCAACTTGCATTCCCACCAACATTGTAAGAGGGTTCCCCTTTCTCCACATCCCCTCCAACACATGTTGATTCCTGTCTTGCTAATTTTGGCCATTCTAACTGATGTAGGGTGATATCTCAATGTGGTTTTAATTTGAATCTCCCTGATGGCTAGTGATGATGAACATTTTTTCATGTGTCTGATAGCCATTTGTATGTCTTCATTGGAGAAGTGTCTGTTCATATCTTCTGCCCATTTTTTTTATATGATTATCTGTTTTGTGTGTTGAGTTTACTTTTTTTAACTCCATTAGCCAACATATAGTATATCATTAGTTTCAGATGTAGTGTTCAATAATTTATAAGTTGTACATAACATCCAGTGCTCACCAGATCACATGCCCTCCTTAATGCCCATAATCCAATAACCCCATCTCCCCACTAACTTGCCCTCCAACAACCCTCAGTTTGTTTCCTATAGTTAAGAATTTTTCATGGTTTTTATCCTTCTCTGATGTCTTCCCATTCAGGTTTCCCTTCCTTCCCCTATGATCCTCTGTGCTGTTTCTTATATTTCACACATAAGTGAAGCCATGTGATAATTGTCTTTTTCTGTTTGATATATTTTGCTCAGCATACTATCTTCCAGTTCCATTCACATTGATGTAAGATGTAAGGATTCATCCTTTCTGATGTCTGAGTAGTATTCCATCAAATATATGTATGTATGTATGTATGTATGTGTATATATATATATATATATATATATATATATATATATATATCTATCACACTTTCTTTATCCATTCATCTGTCAATGGACATCTCAGCCCTTTCCACAGTTTGGGTATTGTGGCATTCCTGCTATGAACATTGGGTGAAGGTGCAGGTACTCCTTCAGATCACGTTTTTATCCTCAGGGTAAATACCTAGTAGTGCAATCCCTGGGTCATAGGGTACCTTTATTTTTAACTTCTTGAAGAAACTCCATACTGTTTTCTAGAAAAGTGGTACCACCTTGCATTCCCTCAATGCCATACTTATGAGAGATACCTTTTCTCCACATCCTCACCAATATTTGTTGTTTCCTGTCTTGTTAATTTTAGCCATTCTGACTGATGTGAGGTGGTATCTTTTGTGGTTTTGATTTGTATTTCCCTGATGCCGACTTATACGGATCATTTTTTTTTTCATATGTCTGCAGGCCATGTGTATGTCTTCTTTGGAGAAATGTCTGTTCATACCTTCAGCCCGTTTCTTGTCTGGATTATTTGTTTTTTGGGGAGTTGAGTTTGATAAGTTCTTTATAGATCTTGGATACTTGTCCTTTAACTAATATTTCATTTGCAAATATCTTCTCCCATTCTGTAGGTTGCCTCTCTTGTTGACTTTTCTGGTGTGTAAAGAAGCTTTTTATCTTGATGAAGTCCCAATAGTTCATTTTTTTTGTTTGTTTGTTTCCCTTGCATTTGGAGACCTGTCTGGCAAGAAATTGTTGCAGCTGAGATTGCAGAGATTGCTGCCTGGTTCTCCTCTAGGATTTTGATGGATTCCTCTCTCACATTTTGGTTTTTCATTCATTTTGAGTCTATTTTTGTGTATGGTGTAAGAAAATGGTCCAGTTTCATTCTTCTGCATGTGGCTGTCCAAATTTCTCAGCACCATTTATTGAAGAGACTCTCCTCTTTCCATTGGATATTCATTTCTGCTTTGCTGAATGTTAGTTGACCATAGAGTTGAGGGTCCATTTCTGGATTCTCTAGTCTGTTCCATTGATCTATGTGTCTGTTTTTGTGCCAGTACCATACTATCTTGATGGTTATAACTTTGTAATATAGCTTGAAGTCCAGAATTTTGATGCCATCCCTTTGGTTTCTTTTTCAGAATTCCTTTGGCCATTCAGAGTCTTTTCTGGTTCCATACAAATTATAGGATTCTTTGTTCCAGCTCTTTGAAAAATGCTGATAGTATTTTGATAGGGATTGGATTGAATGTGTAGATTGATTTGGGTAGCATAGTCATTTTAACAATATTTGTTCTTCCGATCCATGAGCATTGTATGTTTTTCCATTTCTTCATGTCTTTCTCAATTTTCAGAGTACAGATCCTTTACCTCTTTGGTTGGGTTTCTTCCTAGGTAGTTTATGGTTTCTAGTGCAATTGTAAATGGGATCAATTCCTTGATTTCTCTTTCTTCTATCTCATTGTTAGTGTATAGAAATGCAACTGATTTCTGTGCATTGATTCTTTATCCTGTAACTTTGCTGAATTCCTCTTTTGGCTTTAGTGGGTTTTTTGGTGGAGCCTGGGTTTTCTGCCTAGAGTATTCTAGAGTCTTCTGCAAAGACTGCAAAGAGTGAGAGTTTGGCTCCTTATTTGCCAATTGAGATGATTTTATTTATTTTGTTGTCTGATTCCTGAGGTTAGGACTTCTAGTATTCTGTTAAACAACAGTGGTGAGAGTGGGCATCCCTGGTATGTTCCTGACTTTAGGGGGAAAGTTCTCAGTTTTTCCCCATTGAGAATGATATTCTCTGTGGACTTTTCATAGATGACTTTTATGATATTGAGGTATGTTCTTTCTATCCCTTCATTGTGTAGAGTTTTCATCAGAAAGGATGCTCTATTTTGTCAATTTTTTTCCCCTACATCTTGAGAATATCTTATGGTTTTGTCTTCTCTAAATGTGGTGTATCACATTCATTGATTTGCAGATATTGAACCACCTTGCAACCCAGGAATAAATCCCACTTGGTCACGGTGAATAATCCTTTTAAAGTAATGTTGGTTCATCTCCCCCTCTGATTACCACGTCCTTCATTTTCCCCTTCATTCTCGTAATAGCCTCAGAGGTTTTCTGGGGGTGGGGGGGTGAGAGATGGTTTAGCCAGCGATGGGTATTAAGGAGGGCATATATTGCAATGAGCACTGGGTGTTATATGTGAGTAATGAATTGTGGGACACTACATCAAAAACTAATGAAGTACTATATGGTAACTAATACAACATAATAAAAAATAAAAATTAAATTAAATTAAAAAGTAGTTTAAAATAAACCTAATACTGCAATGTGGTTGTACCATATACTGCAACTGAACACTGTAATATATTTTATTGAGGTAGCCTAAAAAATCACTTTTAACAAAAATTTTAAAAATTCAAAAAATAAATAGAGTAATGATGGATCCTCTTGGCTAGCATCTTGGTGAGAATATTTGCATCCATGTTCATCAGAGATATTGGTCTGTAATTCTCCTTTTTTGGTGGGGTCTGGTTTGGGGATCAAGGTAATGCTGACCTCAAAGAATGAGTTTGGAAGTTTTCCTTCTTTTTCTATTTTTTGAGACAGCTTCTGAAGAATAGGTTCTTCTTTAATGTTCTTCTTTAGTTCTTCTTTAAATGTTTGGTAAATTTCCACTGGGAGGCCATCTAGTCCTAGATTCTTGATTTTGGGGATATTTTTGATTACTGCTTCAATTTCTTTGCTGGTTATAGGTCTATTCAGGTTTTCTATTTCTTCCTATTTCAGTTTTGTTAGTTTATATGTTTCCAGGAACATTTGTATTTATTCCAGATTGCCTAATTTCTTGGCATGTATGTACCCATAATATGCTCTTATAATCTTTTGTATTTCTTTGGTATTGGTTGTGATCTCATTCTCTCATTTATCATTTTATTAATCTGAGCCTTTTCCCTTTCATTTTTGATAAGTCTGGCTAAGGGTTTATTGGTCTTCTTAATTTTTCAAAGAACCAGCTCCTAGTTTTCTTAATCTGTTGTACGATTCTTTTGATTTCTATTTTATCATTTTTTGCTCTAATCTTTATTATTTCTTTTCTTCTCATGGATTTAGGTTTTATTTGCTATTCTTTTTCCAGATCCTGTAGGTGTAATCTTAGTTGTATATTTTAGACATTTTTGTTCCTTGAGAGCAGTTTATATTGTTATGGACTTCCCTCTTAGGACCATCTTTACTACATTCCAAAGGTTTTGAAGAGTTTCTTCCCATTTTCATTTGTTTCCAAGAATTTTTAATTCTTCTTTAATTTCTTGGTTGAACCATTCATTCTTTAGTAGGATGCACTTTAATTTCTATGTATTTGTGTTCCTTCCATATTTTCTCCTGTGATTTAGTTCAAGATTGAAAGTAGTGTGGTCTGAAAATATGCAGGGAATAATCTGTCTTTTGGTATTGTTTGAAACCTATTTTGTGACCCATTATGTGTTCTCTTCTGGAGAATGTTCCATGTGCACTCAAGAAGAATGTGTATTCTATTGCTTTAGAATGGCATGATCTGTGTATATCTGTGATATCCATCTGGTCCAGTGTGTCACTCAAAGCTCTTGTTTTCTTGTTGATCTTCTGTTTAGATGGTCTGTGCATTGCTGTGAGTGGGGTGTGAAATTCCTCTATTAATATAGTATTATTATCAGTGTTTCTTTAATTTTGTTATTAATTGGCTTATATAATTGACTGCTCCTATGTTAGAGATGTAAATGTTTACAATTGTGAGATCTTTTTAGATATACCCCTTTATTCTTATATGGTGTCCTTCTACATCTTTTATTACAGTCTTTGATTTAAAATCTAGTTTGTCTTATATAAGGATTGCTACCCCAGCTTTTTTTTGATGTTCATTACCATGATAAATGATTCTCCACCCCTTCCTTTTCAATCTGGAGGTAACTTTGGGTCTGAAATGAGTCTCTTGTAGATAACATATCGATAGGTTTTGCTTTTTTGTCCAATATGACACCTTGATCTCCTGAAAGGAGTATTTAGTACATTTATATTTAGAGTAATTATTGAAAGATATGCATTTAGTGCCATTGTATTTCTGTAAAGTCAGTGTTTCTGTATATTGTCCCTTTCTTTTCTTCTGGTCTATGTTATTTGGGGCTCTTTCTTTGCTTATAGGATCCCCTTTAATATTTCTTGCAGGGATGTTTTAATGATCAAAAATTCTTTTAGTTCCTCTTTGTCCTAGGAGCTCATTATCTCTCCTATTCTCAATGATAGCCTTGTTGGATAAAGTATATTTTTTATTTTTTAAGATTTTTATTCATTTACCTGAGAGAGAGAGAGAGAGAGATAACGAGCATGCACACAAACAGGGGGAGCACAGGGCAGAGGGAGAGGGAGAGGCAGGCTCCACTCTGAGCAAGGAGCTGGTTGCTGGACTCAACATCAGGATCCTGGGATCCTGACCTGAGCCTAAGGCAGATGCTTAAGCAACCCAGATGTTGCTCTTTTTTTTTTTTTTTTTTAAGATTTTATTATTTGGGAGTGAGAGCATGAGTGGGGCTGGGGAGGAGTGGAGGGAGAGGAAGAAGAAGGCTTCTTGAGAGCAGGGAGCCCAGTTGAGATCACAACCTGAGCTGAAATGGAGAGTCAGATACTTAACTGACCAAGCCACCCAGGAGACTCCCATTTTTATTTATTTTTTTTACTATTTATTATACTTTAAAATTTTTTTTTAATAAACACATAATGTATTATTAGCCCTAGGGGTACAGGTCTGTGACTCGACAGGTTTACACACTTCACAGCACTCATCATAGCACATACCCTCCCCAGCCACCCCCAGTTTGTTTTGTAAGATTAAGAGTCTCTTATGTGGGGGAGACAAGATGACGGGAAGTAGGAGGAGGCGCCTTTGCAACCTGTACCCTAAAGTGAGCTGATTACCTACCAAAAAATTCCAATCACCCATGAAAACAGCCTGAGATCAGAATTATACACGTCTGGATCTGTAAAGGGGCAGACGACGCTAGTGGGCAGGTAAAGCGGAGTGGGAAATTCGGACTGATATCAGAAGATAAAAGGGGGAGGGAGCCACCAGGTGCAATTGATTGGAAAGTAATACCTCAATCTGAGAGTGCCCTGCGTCTGGGGACCAGCATTAACTTGGAATCTGGTTGAAAGCACTCAAAGAGAGCAAAGGAACTCGGGGGGGAAATTGCGGGAACTGGGGCAGCTAGGGACAGGGGCTTAAGTCCCCGGACCCAGAACAGCCTCCCTGGTCCTGAGCCAGAGAGAGTGCGGCAGAGAAACCAGGTCTTGGACCTGAGCCGCCAGCGCGCCAGAGATCATGTGGGGTCTGGCTCCTGTAAGGGGCTGGGAGCCTAGCCAGAAGGCAGAGGCTCCAGAGCCAGAGGGCAGGTGCTACAGAGCCTGAGACAGTCCCCCCCCCCGCCCCCCACCTCCCCCACCCCCCCCACTCTTAGACCCTCGCCATTCCACCAGAGCCTGAGACACGCGCGCGCACCCCAACACACTCCCCTGAGAGAGGTGCGCGCAAGCCCAGAGCTCTTAGACCTAGAAAGACCTGGCACTCCCAGCCCGGGCCAGCGGGAAAATCTCAGTATGCGATCGCTGCTTGGAACCTCTCCGGCAGTCTGGAGGTGCCCAGACAGCTGCCACTGCCGCCGTGGTTTTGGATACAAAGAGAGGATCCTGCATCCTCAGGGACCGAGACTGGGAACCTGCTCTGACAGCAGCCAAGGGGGAATTTATTTGAGCTCTGCAGCCACATTGAGGCTTCTCTCTCAGAGGGAGGTCAGGGTACAGTTTGCTTTCCTCTAAACCTACAAAAAACATCAAAAGTGGTCAGGGCAAGGGAAAAAAAGTGAACAACATAAAAATCTTCAGAGAACAAAAGCCTGAAAAAACTGGTTTCCTCAGAGCCTACCCCCTTGAGGGAGGCAGAAGGACTTAACTCAGGGAACATCATTGACTGAAAACCACGTGGCAGGCCCTTCCCCCAGAAAATTAAACAGGAAAGAAAAAAAAAATAAAAATAAAAAAGACAAGAGAACAACCACCACTATTTCATAGGACAACTTTTATTTTTAATTCGTTCCCACTATTCTGGCTCATTTTTTTATATATATAGATAATTTTTTAACCTTTTTACCATCACAGTGAGATGTCCAGTACATCAAATTCCATAATAACCTTCTAACCTGAACTTTTTGATACATACAACTGTGTTTTTCTTTTGCATATCTATTTTTAATTTTTCAAATTTTAGTTTAGTTTAGTCTAGTTTATTCCTTTTTTATTTTTTATTTTCTAATATTCGTATAGAGTTAAACTTCAAGGTAATCCCCTTTCCCCAATCAATGCCACCCCTATAGGTAAACCAATTTTTAATCCCCCTTTATCTTAGGAAAGTTGAATCCTTAAACAAAGATATCAAGATACATCCAGGAAGAATCAAAACAACCTTCCTAGCCCACACTGAGAATTTAAAAATCCTACTGATTTTTAAGTCAGTACTTATGTTTGTACTTGATTAATCAATGTAATGTAATTAAATTTGCTGTGATTATTGCTATAAGTATTTAAGCTCTCCCATGAGGTTTCTCTTGTAAGCTGAACCCTGCAGTAAGATTGCAAGCATTTGGGGTGCTTGGGTTCTCAGTGGGTTAAAGCCTCTGCCTTCTGCTCAGGTCATGATCCCAGGATTCTGGGATCAAGCCCTGCATCCAGCTCTCTGCTCAGTGGGGAGCCTGCTTCCTCCTCTCTCTCTCTGCCTAATTGTGATCTCTAGTTGCCAAATAAATAAATAAAATCTCAAAAAAAAAAAAAAGTGATTGCAAGCATTTCATATGGCAGAATTGGGAAAGAGAACTGGTTGGGATTACCCACTGGACTCTCCTCCTGGGGGCTACACACACAATGCTGGCTGGTGGGCTTTCACAATCCCACAAGTTATGACTGCTTGCTGTGGTAATTTCCCTTAAGACATCTACTATCTCTGTGTGCACAAATGCAAATTTTAAAACACTTTCTAATTCAAGACTGACTCTATGCTGAGGAGTTTTCTTGTACAGCCTCATTGTACATCAGGGCTCTCCTGATGCTCCTGGAGATGAGACCTCACATCCAAACACTCAAGTTTCTGCTGAAAAGGACTACAGTCCTGTCTGTAGGACAAATTTCATGTTAAGCTGTAGGAGCTATGGTGCAGTTTGTTACCCACCACACTGGCTTTCCTCTCCAATGGTGTGTCTTCCTTGCATGATTGCCCTCCAGAGTTCTCTGGATGCTTTCTTCCAATGAGGAAATGCCAAGAGCCCTGACTGAGTTTTCAGACAGGCTTGGCCCATGGTAATGTGAATGTTTTTACACTGAAAACTGAGTCCCAATGTTCTGTCTTGTGCAGCAGGGAAGCTACCCACCTCACAGGACTTCAGGGAGGGCTTCATGCTAAGATCCAAGTGAAAGCCTGGGGAGGCCTGCCAGCAACTGCTTGGTGAATTCTCTCTCGTCTTAGGGCCTCTGAGGAAGGTTTTTTCCTGGTTCTTCTTATTCCCTCCACCTCTCACTGCAGTGTATGAAGATTTTGATCTGTGAGTCTGTGTGGGCAGGATGTTCTGCATGCCTTTTCTTGATTAATCTTCTCTGAGCTCTATTAAACAAGTGATAGTATTATTCCTGGTCACAGAACAAGAAACAGAGTCTCACAGATGAGAAACAAGCCTCAAATTGCATAGCAATGACTCAGGATCCAAGATATAAATTCACAGTCTTTCTGTTTCTGTCTGGACAGGAGAGGAGGACCATCCAGGTAATTGCTGAATCTCCAGCCCCAGGTGCTGAGGGATGGCTGGATTCTGAGATGCTCCTCCTGCGTATGTGGGTCCAATTATTGCTGTCAACTACCATCTACCTCTCCCTGGATGCACCCTTACTAATTTGGGGGAGAGAATGGAAATCACAGTTCTCTCTCAACTCCCATTCTCACTCCCCATTAAACTCATTGATTTCCAAGTGTGAAGAGAAATCCCCAAATATGTCCCCACTTCTCAGAAAATGTTGCAGTGAACCCAACCCCCATTGGGAGTTAGAGATGCCCAGTGAAATGATCAGGAGATTCTGGGAGTTCAGAGGGAGGGAAGCTGATGGATTATGATGTGATCATAATCCCATCTGCTTGGGGACTAGAATCTCCTGAGGCCTGTACCCACAAAGTTTTCAGGGTCCTCCATCAGGAGAGTTGTAATAGGTCAGCAAAAATGGTGCCTCTTCCTGCAGGGAATGGAGGTTCACTGAGCTCGGTGAGGGGGTGAATGAAATGGTGGTGGGCAGGCACGCATGGTAAAAGTTGGCTAGAAGTCAGAAAGATGGAGTTCTGGGCTGGCTCAGGCTGAAAGAACGTTCTAGAATAAGAAGAGTAGCCCTTGCCCTTGTACTCAAAGTCTTCTTTAAGACCTCTCTTGACTATTATCCAGAATAGCCTCCATTTTTGTTTATGGGGTACACAGAAGTCCCTGGAGGCCTGAACTGACATCGTGTCTCCAGGGAGACAATCTCTTGGGTGAGTTCCAGGCTCACTGACTTGGTTGTGTGAAGGGATTTCCACTGCCCCTCAGCATGCTATATATTCTGCTTGCCTGTAAATTTGCCCTAGTATGGGATGGAAAAGACTGGATATCCTTATCAGTGTTCCTGTGGTGCCTAAGCCAGCCAGAACATAAGAACCCTTGATTTCTTTTCCTGCTTTGTCTAAATCCCATCACAACTTCCATATGTACCCACCTCATCTTGACTTTGCAGCTGTTAGATCAATCGAAAAACTTTAAAGGCCCAAAAAGCATTCTTTCATCCTATGATAGATGATTAGTATCATAAAAATATACATGCAAGTCTTTGCACTTACAGTAAATAATTCCCTAGATTCTAGTACCCTCAGCCCCAGCAGGTATGGAACATACTTCTGTTAGATGAATGAAACACAATATACCATTGTATATCCTCTACTTATTGGTTGATGGATAATTTAACTTTGCTTCCTAAATCTGTCATCTGAAATGTTGAAGCCAGTTCTGCCACAGCCTTCGGAAAGCAAGTAGGGGCTGGGGCAGAGTATGACCATCCCCCCACCACAAGTTGGGTGTGGGAGGCGAACACAAACCTATATTTTTCCAGACCATTTCTATGACTATGTCTGACCATGGACTTTTCACATGTCTTCTCAGCTGAGCCCCGTGCTGGACCCGATTGAAGGGGGGTAATTGAGGTTACGAAGCACAAGCCACAGCTCTCCTATTACCCACTACCTGCTCATCTGGTCTCTGCCCTGCACCTGGTGCTAGACAACCCCACACATGGGACCCTCTTGGGAATCTTTTAGGCAGCACTGTGCCCATGTGTCACTACCATTGCAGGATGGGACAAGGGTAACTCCATGACAAGCTGTAAGTTATTCCAGGAGTGGTCAGTGCATATGTGTCTGCAGGACACTGAGGCTCAGATTATTAACTCAGAAGCCATCATAGACAAGTCCAGGTGCAAGTGTCTCCCCCCGCTTCCTTCTTGTAGATCCTACTCATGCTAAACCTCTGATCTTCCCTCTCTAAAGAGAGTTCGAGGGTCTCTGAGTAAAGAGACATAGGCCTTTCTGGAAGGAGCCCAGGTAGCAGATTCAATTAGAGAGGGCAGCTGCACTTGTAAAAGAACCAGACCCTGGGAGCAGATCTTTCAGCCTTCTGAATGAGATCAGCAGTGAGAGATGCATTTCACGTAAGAACTAAGTACACACTCAACACACATGCATGCACACATATGCATATACCTGAAGAAAGAGTTTACCAACAGTCTGTCTACCCTTTATTTTAATCTACTGGATTCTATTGCACTGGGTAAATTTTATTTTGAACTCTTGTTATAATGCACCAGATAGATTTCATGACCTAAGAAGCAGAAAGGACAACACTCATTAGTGGACTTCCAATGCAGAGTCCTATATAGTTCGTACCATGCCCAATGATCACCAAACTAGAAATCTAAGGCATCAAGAACTTTTGTAGTTTGAACACAATGTGGGACAAGCCCATATTTCCCCCATTTTATCATCATAGGGAAAGGGTGAAGGAAAAAAATTAACATATTGATTTATTCTAGGAAAGTATAATAAATATCTGCATCATCAGTGGGCAGGAAGCACAAAAGAACCAGGTCTGGGAAGAGTATTTCAAGAGTCCACTTCACTGAGATGAAGGATGGAGTTGGTGTCCAGCAATGGGGATAGTTCCTCCAATGCAGATACACATGTGCACTGTTATATATTGTCTAAGGTCTGTTAGATCCCTTGTCCCTGAAACCCCACCTCCACTCCCTAATCCACAGGAGGTCAAGGCAGTGTTCCAGATAGACTCTCCCAACTCCAGGCTACCCCTCTGAAATTGTCATTGTCTTACATACTGCTTAGACCCTAAGAGAATATGAATGACAAATCTTCTTGTCCTTTTCCAACCCCAGTGCTATGAACACGGAGGGCTGCATGGGTTTGCAGCAGCCAAAGAGTTTGGGTGCTCTTTTGTCCCTGAAGAATATCAGCGAGGGTCCCAATGGTGACTACTCACTGAAATGGGTAATCCAGTCCCCAATCTCTTCTGCTCTGGTGTCAAACTCTTATCTTTCACATCACATTAGGAGGGTTCTTAGCCAAGTTGGGTTGTAGGAGCCCTCTCACCTACCTGCTCCAGGAAGCATTGTGTGACTACTATCAAGAAGGTATCAGTGGTCTTCCTGGAACTTACCCCTCCCTGGGGTAGAGTCCAGCCCTGAAGCAGAGACCGTTCCCTCTGAGACCATCCAAAATGTTCAATGCCCAGGATGCTCTGTAAGGAAAGAAGAGAACTGTGTTGGGTTGGGGTGTCCTAGGAAGAGCCTGGAGAGGACAGAAAAGGAGTTAGGAAGGTGAAAGTGCGGGGTTTTCTGTTCCAGTGCCTAACCTGCTCTGAGCTGTGTAATTTCTGGATAATGGTTGTGGTAGGACCTCAGCCCAAGTGCAGGGAATGGTCTGCTTTCAGTTTCTATTCCTGGAAATCAAACCAGTTCTCACAAAGGGGGAGAACCAGTTTCACTTTCTCCATTCTGGAGTGTAGGACTCCTACAGCATTAACCTGAGGCACATCAGGATTATTTGAGCACCTTCAGCAGAGAAACCCAGGAAAGGGTAGGGGTCCCATGAGACCAGCCCCACGAGGTCACTGCTTATGTTCTCCTCTAGGATTTTGATGGATTCCTGTCTCACATTGAGGTCTTTCATCCATTTTGAGTTTATCTTTGTGTATGGTATAAAAGAATGGTCAAGTTTCATTCTTCTACATGAAGCTGTTCAATTTTCCCAGCACCACTTATTGAAGAGACTATCTTTTTTCCATTGGATATTTTTTTCCTGATTTATCAAAGATTAGTTATAGAATTGAAGGTCCATTTCTGGGTTCTCTATTCTGTGCCACTGATCTATGTATCTGTTTCTATGCGAATACCAAGCTGTCTTGATCACAGCTTTGTAATACAGCTTGAAGTCCGGCAACTTGATGTGCCCAGCTTTTAACATTCCCTTAGTGATTCGGGGTCTTTTCTGGTTCCATACAAATTTTAGGATAAATCCAGCTCCTTGAAAAATGATGGTATTTTTATATGGTACAGGGATGGCCTTGAAAGTGTAGATGGCTCTGGGCAGGACAGACATTTTTAACAATGTTTATTCTTCCAATTCATAAGCATGGAATGTTTTTCCATCCTTTTGTGTAAATTAAAGAAGACAAAAAGATTTTAGCCATTCTGAAAAATGGTAAAATCTTTGTAGTTTTGATTTGGATTTCCTCACCCATCCCTTCACTTTAGATCAGCAAGTGCCTTTAAGTCTAAAATGAGTCTCTTGGGTGCCTAAGTGGCTCAGTCAGTAAACCAGCTGCATTTGGCTCAGGTCATGATCTCAGGGTCCTGAGATTGAGCCCCACATAAGGCTCTCTGCTCAGTGGGGACTCTGCTTCTCTCTCCCACTGCTGCTCCCCCTGCTTATGCTCTCTCACTTGTGCTCCCTTTCTCTCTCAAAGAAAGCAAGCAAGCAAGCAAGCAAGCAAGAAAGAAAATCTTTATAAAAATAATAGAATAAAATGAGACTTATAGGTACGAAATACATTTTTTAATTCATTCTGATACCCAATGTCTTTTGATTGGAGTGTTTAGTCCATTAATATTCAAAGTAATTATTGATAGATACATATTTAGTACCATTTTATAACTATTTTGTCATTAGTTCTGGTGATTTTCTGTCCTTTCTTGCTTTTGTCTGTCTAGGTCTCTCCTTCTGCGCTCAAAACTCTTTGGTCTGGGGACACCTGAGTGACTCAGTTGGTTAAGTGTTCAACTTTTGATTTCAGCTCAGATCATGATCTTAGGGTCATGAGATTGAGCCCTGGCTGGACTTTGCACTAAACATTGAGCCTGCTTGAGATTTCCTCTCTCCCCACCGCCCCTGCTCCTCCCCACCACTTGCATGTGTCCACACTGTCTCTCTTTCAAAATAAAACGAATTTTTTTAATTAAAAATTTTTAAAAAACACTTTGGTCTGACCACATCGTGTCGGGGGGTGGGGGGTTGCTTGTCTTCATGAGGTAGGGCCTCCATATTGGGACTGAGGCTAGCTGATTGAGAAGGTCAGTCTCACCAGAGTGCAGCGGGGTAGGGCTTGGTGTAAACAAGTTAGGCTGCCAATATTGGCCTTGTGGTGTTTCCAGCAGTTGGAGCTGAGGTGGGTGGGAGGGAAATGGTGCAAGAAAGAGGGAATTGTAAATTGTTTCAGGAGAGGCATCTGTGTGAACACTTCAAGGTCACACTCCAAGAAAAGTAAACAGTCTCTCCCTTGTGTGCCCCAAGCATTCTTCAGATCCCTGTTTCCAAGCTGTCTGACCTGGGTTGTTTGCCTGCCTTCTTCCCAGAAGTAGCACAGCCAAGCCTGCTGTGCTAAAGCCAAGCCTGCTGTGCTGTTTAAAACTGCAGACTTTAAGCCAAGCTAGTTGCAAGAATTCATAATATATAGCCCCTCTTGTATTCCAAGTCAATGGCTGTGGGATAATATTCTCCTGCTGTGTTCCCCCATATGCTCATCTACTTTTCTCTCTCTCACTCTCTCTCTCTCACACACGTCCTCCACATCCATGCCATCCTCTCCCATCTGCAGCACCCAACATCCCTTTCTCCCCTAAACCATGACTCCACACTCCCTACCTTCTCCAATGCGGCCTCTTCTCTCCTTTTAGTTGTGGAGTTAGTTCTGTCTGTCTTCAGGTCAATTCCTGGGATATTCAGGATAACTTGGCAGTTATCTCATTGGGTTCATGGGACGAGGGGCGCCTAGGGTCTCCTGCTCACTGCATGCTTCCTCTCCCCAAGCCAGTATCCTTAATAAGAATAGATATAAATTTTTTTCAACAAAATATTAGAAAACAAAATTCAACATCACATGAAAAGAGTCATACATCAGGGTCAGTGGGATTTATTTTATTTGTGTCCCAGGGGATGCAAGCTTAATTTCACATGAGCAAATCAATGTATATAATATACCACATAAATGGAATAAAGGGTAAAAATTAGATGGTCTACTCAGTTCAAGGAAAAAAAAGAAAAAATTAAATGTCTTTTCATAAACAAATGTTCAGCAAATTGTGCATAATAAAAGCCATATAGGCAGGCCCCCAGCTAACATCATACTCAAAAGAAAGGAAGAAATCTTTTCCTCTAAGATCAGGAAAAAGACAAGGATGCCTTGCCACACCATTCTATGCAAAATAGTCCTGGAAGTTCTGGTCGTAACAATCAGGAAAAAAAAGATATAAAAGTCATCCACACCACAAAAGAAAAGGTAAACCCAAAGATTTCGCCAAAAACTTGTTCAAAATAATGTGCAAAGTTAACAACATTTCCAGATACAAAATGAGTATAAAAAATCTGTTGCATTTCTGTACACTAAAAATCAACTAGCTGAAAGACCAATTAAGAAAACAATTAGAATTACACAGAATGAGGGATGTCTGAGTGGTTGAGTCGGTTAAGCGTTTGCCTGCAGCTCAGGCCATGATCACAGGGTCCTGGGATTGAGTCCTGCACTGGGCTTCTTGCTCAGCAGGGAGCCTGCTTCTCCCACTGCCTGCCATTCCCCCTGCTTGTACTCATCTCTCTCTGGCAAATAAATAAATAAAATCTTAAAAAAAAAAAAAGAATTACAATAGCATCAAAAAATAAAATAAAGTTCCATCCATAGGGGAATGGATACAGAAGATGTGATTATATACATGTATATACAAAACATACAGTTTATACGCATATGTAAAACATAAAATATGTATATATAAAGCAAATACTACTCAGCCATTAAAAAAGAATGAGATATTGCTGGGGACACCTGGGTGGCTCAGTTGGTTAAGCATCTGCCTTCAGCTGAGGTCATTATCCCAGGGTCCTGGGATTGAGTCCTGAATCGGGCTACTTATCAGCCTGGAGTTGCTTCTCCCTCTCCCACCCCACCCCCCTCACTTGTGCGTGCTCTCTCTCTCTCTATGACAAATAAATAAGTTAAATTAAATTAAAATTTTAAAAAAGGGTAAGATCTTGCCATTTGCAACAACAACATGAATAGACCTAGAGAATAAAATGCTAAGTGAAATAAGTCAGAGTAAGACATATACCATATGACTTGACTCACACATTGTAACTGTCCCTCAGAACCATGTATTACTTAAAATATAACCATGGGAAATTCTACTAGTTACCAAGCATGTTTAGTATAGCCTCAAGAAAAACACATACTGGCAACAGGCCTCTGGGGGAGAATGATATATGGCCTTGAAGCCGAGCAGAACACCCCTTGCTTCATTTTTCCCTTATCTCCCCTTTCCCCCAACCAAGAGCACCTGTGGCTAATTAGGTCAGTCCTTTGAATGTGCTTGCTCAACCATAAACTTTATACTACTTGACCAAACATATTTTGCCTTCCTTCTTGTTTATCTGTAAGACATATGACTGATGTTTAGCCGCCTTTGGCTCTTCTGTTAATTACTGTCTATATCTAATAAAAACAGAACTGAAAATTTGTTTGGGGCAATGGTCTTTTCTACTGTTGTCCCCTGCTCCCTTTCTCTTACAGCTGACTTGTTTGTGCCTCATCTTTCTCCCATGTGCCATCAGGAAGCAACAATACATGGAATTTAAGAAACAAAAGAAACAAAGAAAAAAGTAGAAAAAGAGAGAAAGAGGGAGAGACCCTGAAACACAGAACACAAACTGGTGGTTCCCAGAGGGGAGGAGCTATCACAGATATCTGATCTATATCTATCTATCTATCATCTATCTATCTATATAACTTATGGTTTAATATATCTATCTATATAATATATCTATCCATAATATACCTATCTATCTATATACAACTTGTGGTTTAATTGTGATATGTGTGTGTGCATACACAAATATATTTAATAGTGATATATATACCTATATATATGTAATGTAAATTTATTCAGTTATGAAAAAAAATCTTTCTACTTGCAACAACATAGGTGTACCTTACAGGCTTTAGCTAAATGAAATAATTCAGAGATAGATAAATACCATATGATACCATATGATCTCACTATTTGTGGAATCTAAAAAGCAAAACAAAACAAAAAACCCTAAAACAATGAGATCCTGGCTAAAGAGAACAGAAAATGTTCTCTGGGAGGTAAACATTCTGAATCTTTGCATTTCCAATTAATGCCTTTATTTAGTGCTCACTTTCAGTAAATAGCTTAACTGAGTATAGGGTTCTGAATACAACACCATTTCATCTTAGAACTCTGAAGATCTATCTCCTTCCAGCATGCCATGTTGCCAGTAAAAATCCCAGTGCCAATTTCATTTGCATTCCTTGGATGGTCACCTGGTTGCCTCCATGGAAAATCGTAGTGAAAGACCCGCGGATCCCCTTACCCAAGAATCCAACACTGCCACTGGATGCAAACAGCAAGAGGTTTATTGGGACGCAGGTACCGGCGGGCGGACAAGTCTAAAGAGGACTTGCGCGCCTGGCCTTTGTTCAGGGCCTTTTTATGGGGTTTGGGGAGGCAAAAGCGTACGTACAGAAGCAGAAGCATAGTTATTGGTTAAGTTGAATGTAAAGCATACCTGGTGCCTATTGATTGGTTTTGGGGGAGCCCGCGCGGGAAAGGGAAGTCAGGGTGGGCTTAAGCCTGCGTAATCCTGTGCTCGTAGCTGGGGGTCGGTTCTCTGGTATGTAACTTATCTTGAGCAAACATCCTTTGAGGTGGGGAGGAAGGGTGGGCGTATTGTTCAAACGACAGGAATTTGGCCTTGTGAGGCCCATCTCTCCGGAATGTCCTTGGGTTCTGGTTATCTCTCATCCTGCTGCCGGCTGCTTGTAAAGTTTTAACAAAAGCTACAGTTATAAGCCAAAGCTAAGCGGTTACAGAAAAGCAAGAGAGCAAGGTTAATTACGGGGGGGCTTTTCTAATGGGGGTCTTACATTCCCCCCTTTTTCTTGTTTATGGATAGAATCCTATATCCATTAGGTTTATTTACCCAATGGGTCAGTTAGCTTAACTGATTGATATTGCTGAGTTAATACCATGGCTAGAGCAAGGGAGATTCCTGTTCTGCAGGATTGCGATCCCTGCAAGTTAACTATTTGTCGTTTTATGGCGATCAGGGGTGCCTGAGGAATGCTACACATATGGAGGGGAGCGGGTGAAGAGGGGGTGCACGGCGCCAGCTTTTGCTTTGTCCTCAGCCAGCCTCCTGCTCCCTCATCATTCCCCCTGAACAATTTTGACCCTTTAAATCTTTAAGGTGGTTGAAGGTGGAAGGTCTCATCTTCTGTAACTTCTTCGTGCTGAATAGGGGCGTAGAGCGTCCCTACCTACTGGGGTCAATATTGATCAGGGTAGGAATGTATAAGGGAGTTATGAAAGGTGGAGGCAGCTGAATCCAGCGCTGACAGTGAAGAGGCGTCCTCGCGTGCAACAAGGATCGTCTGTCGTGGTGTAGTCATTGTAGCAATGGAGTCTCGGCACCAAGTAGAGAAACATGGAACAAAGCAACATATTAAGATTAATAAGGCGATAAGAATGAGAAGCCCGAAAAGGAGATTTGGGCATAGCCCTCCTCTAAGCCAGGAACTTAACCAATCACTAAAAGAGAAAGAAGGATCTTGTAGGGCCTTAATTTGGGTATTCATATCTTTTATCAGGCCTGTGACATTTTTGTGATAGTCTGGAGTGTACACACAACATTCTGTCTTGATAATTGCACATGTGCCACCCTGGGCTGCTGTCAGGACATCTAAGGCCATCCTATTTTGTAGGACTGCCTTGAGTATTTGTGAGACTTCGGTATTAAGTAGGGAGATGCTGTTCAGTGAGTCAGTCATATTTTTAACAGGGGCATCTTAAATCTGGACAAATAGAGTAAGCAAGATCAATAACCTCTTTTGCTCTATAGAGAAAGAAGTACAGGTCAGGTTCAGGCATACAGGTAACTAGGTTTAAAGTTTGACAAATTTTAAGTATTATTTCTGGCATATCTATAAGTATGGTCCAATATTTAATTAGTTGGCCTCCATCATCCATTGGTGGCCTTTGGCTTCTAAGACAAATCTGGACCTGGTGTGAAGTCATTACAGTCAGGGACTGTTCCATAGTGAGCTTTGAGGCTCCTTTTATGAGGGCTGTTCTATGCTTAGCTAAAGCATCTATTTGCAATTGCACCTCAACAGAGGTGGCCTCTAGGATAAATATGACTAAGGGATGAAACCAATAAGATGACCTTTGAGTGGTCCAGCCTTAACAATATCCTGATTACAGAGGATCATTGTCAAGTGGGAGAAAACTTGTCAAGAGATAAGGGGAGTCCCCCATGCATCATACAATCCACTCATAAAGAAAGTGGGGTCATCCATTGTCTCCACAAGTCCATAGTTAATCCTATGGAGTGCATAGGCTGGCTTTTAGGCAATTTCATTATCCCAGCCACACATAAGGTGTTAGTTAAGTTATACAATCGTAGGGGAATCAATCCCATTTTCCAGTTGTTTAATCATGTGTGAGGGGGTTCTACTAATATCCCCACAAAATAAAAAAGCAAGAAGATCATCTAAATGAGCTATTGTGTAACTTCTCTGAAGTTTACCTTAAATTGTTTAGCTTAGGTAAACAAACTTGGCCTAATTATTTAGATAAGCTCAGCAAGAACCGTTGAGTGTGATCAATAGATCTTTTAGCATCTGCTTTGCTGGAACTTTTTATAAGGAATCTCTAGGTTGAACTTTTAGTAGCCTCTCTGGGCCAGAAGCCAAGCCCTGTACTTGCCATCAGTCATGCCTGCAATACCTGTCGATTTGGGCGAATTCCTCTTCTGAGATTGCACCTACCAAGGAGTGACATTCTTTACTCACCTGGTGAGGCTGCTGGGAACTCTGTAAGCAAGGTATCAGGCCAACAGTCCCAAGGGGCTTTATGGCTCCAGGTTTCATAAAGTCAACCTTAGTTCCTTTAAACTGTCTGGTCATATCTGAGTCTTTTCAAATATGACATCCCAGTCAAAGCCTTGGTAAAATAACCCGTGTTTCCAATTCTTTCCTGTTACAAGGAGAACAGATTCTTATTGAACTTATGCAAATGACTGATTGCCATGGAAGAAAGAATACTTACTAAGACCTTTTGGTTTCAGAGGGTTCAGATAGAGAGAAAAGGTGAATGCTTTGAGCACTTTTACAAATGAGCACTTTTACATCTCTATAAGTTACAGATAACTAGGAGGGAGTATCCCTAGTCTGTAAGAGCAAACATTAGAGAGAACCAGCAATGTTTAGAGTAAGACAAAACATTAAGAGACACAACATTATAATCTTTTAGGTCATTTAGTCCCATGTTACTAATTCTGGTGAATGCGGCTTTAGTCAGTTTTGGAAATTTTTACCCATTTCAGTTTTAGGATTTTCAAGTATATCAAATATCTGTATTTGTACTGAAAGTCCTTTATAGGAATATCCTTGAAGATAAAACTCATTTTACAAGAGAATTAAAACAATTATAAATGACAAAAACTCAGAATGGATATGGTTAGAGCTAAAGAGACACAGGAGTTTACAATTTAAATCTTGTCAACATTTGCTAAAATCTTAGAAAGTTTTAAAGCACATGCCTAAATATAATTAGGGATGTTAAACACCTGATAAAACTGAACATAAAAACTGGTTTTTCTGGGAAGGCAAAGAGAAAACCATTTACATTTTCTTAACAGCAGATCAATTGATCTAAGAAAACATTGTCCTTTTGAACAGAGACAATTTCAGTCTTGTACCAATGTACCTTTAAAACCCATTCATTTCAATCTTAGTTCATTCTTGACCATAGCTAAAATTCCTTTTCTGAAGATTTCCCTTCTTTAAATCTTTCTTACATTATCTCCTACTTTTTTACATATAGTTTCCCTTTATTTCCATCAGTCTTAGTTATACTAAGCAAAACTTTGTATTCTTAGAAACACCTTTAGTTATTAACCAATTGTGAACTGTTACAACAGAATTCTTCAGGTGGCAATTTATGAATCAGTTAAGTGGAAAACAAGTTTATCAACAGATTTAGATTCTCTTAGTTTCTTTGCAGTAAGAAGTCAAAAGCACAAACCTACATCCAGTAATCAACGACCTAGCATTTTATCCTGCTTGGTTAAGACCTAGATGTCCACAATTTAATTCCATTTGTCATCCAAGCAAAACTTTAAAACTATCAGGTTACCAAAGACTTTGAAAGCTACTTCAGCAATTACCCATTAAAACTTTGAGACAGACAATTAACCATCAGTTTAGTTATTTCTTTGCTAACAAATTTTAACAAGTAACACAAGCTTATCTGACCTTCAGTAAACTTTGATAGAATAAAAGCTTCCCATTTACTGCTGTTAACTTCAAAGACAGATCTTATCTTAATTAAACCAACAAACTTAACTTAGTTCCAACACTGATTTACGTTTCATCTAGACCCACTCCACTTTGAATGTTTACCTGAGACATGCGTGGGAAGATCTGGAGTGGGGAGTGTTAGGTCCAGGGGCTGCTCTTCTTGCTCCTTGACAGTGGAAAGAGAAGGAGCTGTGGTGCATGATCTAGAGGCTAGTCATGCAGGCTGCACGCACCTTGGTGCAGAAACAGAAGGGGAAAACAGGAAACAAAGTGCTGCCAGGAGGCAGAGAAGGGATTCCCGGTTTCAGAGCTCATAAGCCCCAACAGAGGAGCAGACGCCATGCTTTCCCATCAGCCAGGGGGGAGGGGTTAGGCAGTCCAAGTCAGGCCAGAGAACACAGGGAAACTTCCCCGAAACAAAGAGTTTCGGCAGCTGCTTGGGAATATTCCTTATAGTCTCTGTCTCGAGTTAGACCAACCCCAGTTGGCTCCAGTTATAGCCATTAACCCGGGAAGTGAGTGAGGGAGAAGCCCCCACATCTATTAGGAGTAACAGAGAGAAATAAAGCCAGAATCCCCTTTGTTAGGGATGGCCCAGCAACCTGGGTTTACTAGAAGAAGGCTTATTTACGTAATTATCATCGAATATGTCAGGAGAAAGTTTCCTAGCTGACTCATTTGGGCAAACACATTCCGCAAAAGCCCCTTAGTCTAGGGTCCCTGATCGAGGACTCGCTCTTTGACCTGCAAAATAACATTAATGTTAAAGGTCCCCTCTGCGGGCCATTCAGCCTTGAAGGTGGGCCATTCAGAGGTGCAGAGAGTCTGCCATTTTCTTTTTTTGACTTCCACCGATAAGTTGTTGGCTCGGTTCTGAACATCTTTTCAGTGACCTAGAGTGAGGCTTAGAGGGGTGGTGAATGTTTGCCCCATCTCAGAGTTAAAAATAACACCAAAGACAATGAGTAGGACCCACAGAACAAATAACAAAAAGGACGCTGCGCGATTTCGGCGTAACACCAACAGGATGGTTTCAGACGGCCGCGTGGAACTACGAGTTTCCTCTGCGGCCCACAGACGGACATATCCCTCGGATACTTGTGGGGCCCCAAAGAACCGGGCCCCTATGATCCTTGGGCCGTCCCCCAGGGTGACAGGGGAGGAGTTTCAGGTTTCAGATGGCCTCGAGGTGGAGCTATTGACCTTAGTATTTATTTTTCCCTCCCGATGTACGATGTTGCAGACAAGGGGAGGGGGATCTTTCAGGTGCTGTCCTGCTCACGTCCCTCGCGGGAGCTTAGGAGCGTCTTGGCTAAGGTCTATCCGTATAAACCCCGGACCAGGCTACTCCAAGGAGTAGATGACCGTTATGCCGTATGACGTTCCGCGAGAATCAGGGTGCAGCCCACTCAGACTCCGTAGCCGAAGCCGTGGAGCCGCACGAACACACTCATACAATCAGGCACTCCTCAGATTCACACGGGTTAGACACCCTCCCATAAACAGAATGTAACCTTAATCAAGGCGCAACGAGAAAGACACACAAAACAATTAACGAGCCGGCAAAGACAAAAACCTTGCGGTGCACCGTACAAATTCCACTGGCCTACAAAAGGAGTCTCGAGACCTCCTCTCAGTGGACAAATTCCGTCCAGGGCCGAGGGGTTCCTCTGGAACGGACAAACGGATTTAACCCTCGGACAAATGCGGGGCTTCAAGCCCCTTTGATCCCTGGGGCGTCCCCCTAGGGTGGCAGGGGAGAAGTCCGAGTTCGTCAACTCCTTCTCAAGCTGCCTACAAATACAAGCCCTCCTACGCGTAGAGGTACAATTCTAGACAACGGCCGAAAGAGAACACGAGACAGGACAGAAGCAGAAGACGAGGAAACGAAGGGACAGTCTAGGGCTGGCCAGCTAGCTTACCTCCCGGTGGGAGTCCGTTGGATCCCTGGGCAGGAGTCCAATGATCTCGGTGGGACCTCCAAATGAAAGACCCGCGGATCCCCTTACCCAAGAATCCAACACTGCCACTGGATGCAAACAGCAAGAGGTTTATTGGGACGCAGGTACCGGCGGGCGGACAAGTCTAAAGAGGACTTGCGCGCCTGGCCTTTGTTCAGGGCCTTTTTATGGGGTTTGGGGAGGCAAAAGCGTACGTACAGAAGCAGAAGCATAGTTATTGGTTAAGTTGAATGTAAAGCATACCTGGTGCCTATTGATTGGTTTTGGGGGAGCCCGCGCGGGAAAGGGAAGTCAGGGTGGGCTTAAGCCTGCGTAATCCTGTGCTCGTAGCTGGGGGTCGGTTCTCTGGTATGTAACTTATCTTGAGCAAACATCCTTTGAGGTGGGGAGGAAGGGTGGGCGTATTGTTCAAACGACAGGAATTTGGCCTTGTGAGGCCCATCTCTCCGGAATGTCCTTGGGTTCTGGTTATCTCTCATCCTGCTGCCGGCTGCTTGTAAAGTTTTAACAAAAGCTACAGTTATAAGCCAAAGCTAAGCGGTTACAGAAAAGCAAGAGAGCAAGGTTAATTACGGGGGGGCTTTTCTAATGGGGGTCTTACAGTAGGAACTCTTCATCCTTGGGGACTATGTCAGAAATGTCACCAGGGACTGATGACCTAGAGCACTTGATCAACACTCAGCATTCAGAAGGCTCCTTAAATGACAGCTGATGTGAAAAGGCATGGAGATGCACATTACCAAGTGGGAGAAACCAATCTGAAAAGGCTACATACTGCATGATTCCAACTGTGTAACATTCTGGAAAAGGCAAAACTACAGATTCATTAAAATGATCAGTGGTTCCCAAGGGTTCCGGGGAGGGAGGTGGAGCACAGAGGCCATTTAGAGCAGTGAAACCACTCTGTGTGACATGGTAATGGTGGGTTAATGGCAGACAAATTATACTTTTGTCAAATCCCATAGAATATACAACCCCAGGAGGAAACCCAGTGCAACCTATGGACTATGGATGTGGAGGGAGAAAGATGGGTCAGTTTGGGTTCATGAACTGTAGGATGGTGTGAGTTGTTAACATGGGGAGGCTGTACTTGTGTGAGGGCAGAGGGTTCATGGGAACCCTCTGTACCTTTTGCTTAATTTTGCTATTTACCCAAAACTGCTCTAAAATACAGTCTACTGAAAAAGATGATGGCTGTTGACATTGTTCTTCAGCTTTGACATTGTCCTTTGGTACCTTTTCTAAGTGTAATATGTGTTCAGCAGTTAGCTACAGTAGGATATATATGATATCTCGTATGTACATATACACAGAATAAAGCAAGATATAAAGGAATGCCAGGGTGGCTCGTCAGGTGTCCAACTATTGGTTTCGGCTTAGGTCAAGATTTTTTCAGGGTCCTGAGATGGAACCCAACATTAGGCTCCCTGCTCAGCAGGGAGTCTTCGTAAAAATCCTTTCCCTCTTCCTTGCCTCTCCCCTGATTGCAGGCACTCTTTCTCGATCTAAAATAAGTAAATAACTCTTTTAAAAAAATATCATCATGCAACATAAAAAAAAAGATCTAAATATAAATACCTGTGAACTCAACTTCCAAAATTAGAACAGGAATGTTTCTTATATAAGTGAATATTCCTACACAATTAATCCATATCCTGTCTCTCCATATCTCTTCTCAGACATACAGCACCTTCAAATTTTAAGTTTATCGTTTTTTGCTTCCTTCCATTTTTACCACTATGTGTGGTTCCTCAGAAAATTAGTTGTCCTTGGTGGGTGTCTTAGAAAAATATAATTATTTTGTGTGTCATCTTCTGCAAGCTGCTTTTCATATACAATTGTTTCTATCACATGTGTTTTCCATTTTGCAAAGATAGAACATATTACCTATTTTCTGTCAGTGGGCACTTTGGATTGGGGTTCTTTACAGTTGTTTCTTTCTATTCAACACAGTTCTGCTACAAACATATTACATATGTTTCTTGGACACCTGTGTAGAGCCTTCTCCAGAAACAGGAGAGGAATTGGTGGGTCATAACATTCAAATGCTTACACATTGCACAAAAGGAAGAGAATGCATTGCTTAACAAAGCAGCATTAAATTTCCCATCATTCAGGTATTTTCTGTATGTCTGTCACTGCTGGAGAGTTGAGAAGGACCTGCCTGCTCAACTGCAGAGTACACTTATAAGCTGGTGTCTGTAACCACCATTCCTGTCTTCAGGAAGTTACATGGTGTCAGACCACATCTGCCTCTGAAGCAGTTTCCTGAATCAGGTCCTTTAAGCTCTGCAGAATCTGCAGGCTCAAGCTCCTGGGTCTTCTCTGAATGATTTAAGTTAAATTCATTGTATTTCTAGATCACATCCAAATAAATTAAAATCATGAAACATTAATTACTAAACATACATGTCTCTAATTTTGGCTCCTTTATTACTGAGAAACTAAAGATAAATGTAAGTCTGTTGGTAAACCTTTTTGGTGTCTTGTATGGGAAGATCGTAATATTAAAAAAAGCCTAGGTTTCTAGAAACAAAAATGTGTATTTATAAACTTTCCATCTCAAGAACAGAAGACTGGTCTAACACACAGATAACAAGTGCTTACTAGTTTATTTTCACTAGAAATTAAAGCTTCTAAGTGTTCAGACCTCTAACGTGTGTGTTAAAAGCTACTAAAAATTAAAAAAGGAAACATCTCTGAAAGAAAGAAAACTAGGTTATGTGTTTTTGGTTAAAGAAATCTTATATGGACCGGAGAAACACTTTTTTTGAGGCAAAAGAAAGTTGTAGAAATACTATAAAAATGAACCTTTAGAAAGGAATTTATTCATGGTTGGGACTGACAAACATTACAGTGAATATGTTCTCATAGAAAAGTAAACTGGTGCAAAATTAGAATTTGGATTCCTATATGTTAAAAGGACAAAGATTTGATGGTTATTTTAAACATCTGACCTACTTTTGGTAGTAGGTTGAGAATGTTACCCTTCCGTTTTAAGTGATCTTCCTAGAAAACAAAGATCCCGTGTTTTATGTTGCATTTCCATGGGTATATGTATTCTAGAAATTATGTGAAATTCCTGGGAATCTGATACATCCTAGTATAATGTTATTGCTTGTAATTATTCTCTTACCTTCTGAAATTGCAGTCATCAAAACTGAGGCTCCCACTAACAGGACTGAGACAGAGTACAAGGAAACTGCCCCCAGCTGACTTTCATATGCAAAGGCAGCCAACAAAAGAATCTATAAAGAAAGTGACACATGTGAACAATGTCCATTCTGCCTCTCCGCAAAAATGTCTCCTCGTTGTGAGATTTTTGCCATTCTAATGCCAGGGTAACATGGCAACACTCTGCTTCCAAACCAGAGAAATATAACATGGGTAACCAATGGTTGTAAGTTGAATGAACAGTCAGGGATTTATGGAACACAAGACAGCGGCCAGATTCTTCCTGACTCACTAGCAAATACATTTTTTTGTTGTTGTTTTTTTATTTCTTCACCCATTATAGTATATTCAAACTATGGCTACATATTGGAGGGAAGACTTCTATAAAATTGTGGAAGTCTACCAGCAATGTCTGACTTGTCAGACCCATTATCCTGGAAAAATTGTTTTTGCCCTCAGAGGACTCGCATCACCTCCTTTGAGAGACATTTGAACACCCACAGCTGGTCTTCATTCAGCTGTCACCTAGCCTGAGTCATCAATGTGTTCTTCTTACTGTATGTGTGTTTTCCAGTTTGGTTGAAGTTTGCCTTGCTGCAAAGCAGATGCCCTCACAGTAGGAAGGGAACTGTCAATGATTTCTTTCTTTTTCTCTTCCTCTCTTCCTTTAAAAACATTTCCCTTCCAACAGCTCAATAGAGCCCCTTTCTGTTTGCTAGATAAGATATTGCCTAAGTCATGAATTATATAATAAAGCTAATGATCCTTTAAAATTAATTTATTTGAGGGGTACCTGGGTGGCTCAGTGGGTTAAAGCCTCTGCCTTTGGCTCAGGTCATGATCCCAGGGTCCTGGGATTTAGCACTGCATGGAGCTCTCTGGTCAGCAGGGAGCCTGCTTCCCTGCCTCACCCCAACCCCACCATGCCTCTCTGCATACTTGTGATCTCTGCCTGTCAAATAAATAAATAAAGTCTTTAAAAAATTATTTATTTGAATTGTGTCATTAATAGATAATACATGCATTGTCTACCCCACAGAAAGATAGTTAGGCATGAGATGGGAAGTAGGGGGTGTCTGATCAGGAAGCTCTTGGGGAAAAGCCCCATCCACTGACACCCCAGACATTTACATGATCCTTCTGCAGGTCAGAGGAATAAAGTTTGTCCTCCAGCCTCCCTCTGAAAATGTCCCAAATAGTTAAATGCTCTAACTGGCTCACAGCCATCCACCAGACACCCTGCCCCTCAGTCTTTCAAGTCCATAGCACCAGAGATCATGCATCCAGGCTCTTTCAAGCTTAGACATACAAATCTGTGATTTCTTGCTTACCAGCTCCTGGAGGGAAAGAGACTCCTGGTGTCAGCGTTGAGCTCTGAACGTGTCCCTGAGCAGCTCAGGAGATGCTGAGCCTGGTGGATGTGCTCCCTGCAGCCCATAGCAGGAGCATTGCTCCGCTCAGACTGGCCTTGCACTGGAACAGGTCCTGTGTGATGGTGTGGTCACTGCAGAAATTAAACAGCTGATGGTCATCTGAAATATCTCCACTTTGTGTGAGGAGCTGGCAGGACTTAAATCATCTGTGGCCTCTGCTCCACCCCCACAGGAAACTGCCCAATAGTAAGAAGCAGCCATCACATGGCAGAGCCCTGCATTTCCAGGAATAGAAAGTGAAATCAAAGTTGAGGGCTCCTTTTCAGAGTAACACAGCCATTGTTGGGAAGAGAAACTGAAAGGCACCTTGGCCGTTGATATGATGTGCTTTGGCATTGTGAGTGAAAGACGTGGGATCCCGGTCAGCAGGCTTCTCAGTGACCCCAAAGGACACCCTAACCAGCCCCAGGTTCCTAGCCAGGCAGAATCTGAATCCACATTCAGAGAACACAGGACTGCTTCCTGGGAGAATGACACTCATTCCTCACCTGTTAACCATGGACAGCCCAAACTGTACAGGGAGGAATCTAATGAAGCGTCTATCTAACCTTGTCCCTGGTTCCTGGCACAGAGCTTCAGAATCCCTGGGAACAATTGTCAGTTTCTACTTTTATTTTACAGTGTCAAGACTAGACAGCCTATTGGATTTCTACTTTCATGAAGTTAGTTACAACAGATAGACCTAAAACCTTGCCGTTTGAAAAAAAAATTTTTTTTTTGTATTTGAAAATATTATATATCCTCTCTTTAGTGGTGTAAAATGATCTCTTGTATCTCTTCCCAATTAACACTCTTTTTAATTTAAAAAAAAAAATCCCTGAGGATTTCCTGACTGTTGGAAGCTGACTTTGTTTTGCTAATGAAGTGATTCCAGGCAGGATCCTAAATTGCTTCAGGTCAGTGGCTGGTCACCAGGAAACCAATCCTGTGAACAGAAAGTGGATGCTACAGGCCAGCTGAACCTCTGGGGAGGAGAAGTGGGTAGACACTGAGTTCAATTAAGTAGCCAGTGATTTAAGCAATCATGTCTTTGTAATGAACCATCAACCAAAATCCTAGAAACCAAGGCTCAGTCGGCTTCTTAGTTATGTTTGCACTGATGTTCTGGAAGCTTGCATACTCTGGCTCCATGGACAGAGGCATGGAAACTGTGTACTCCCCACCAGAACCACCCTATGTGTATCCTTTTAAATAAAACTGGACTTGTAAATATAACACTTGCCTGACTCATGTTAATCATTCTGATTAGCAAGCCTGAGGGGGTTACAGGACCCCTCTAATTTGTAGACAGTTGGAGTTCCAGGTGCTCTAAGGACCCCCCCACCCCCCCAGTGCAGCTGGTGTCTAAAGTGAGAGTAGTCTTCTGAAGGACTGAGCCCTGAAACCTGGGAAGTCTTTGCTAACTCTGCATGGTTAGTGCAGGAATTAGAAGACAGTATACCCAATTGGCATGGAAACTGAATAGGGAGTAATCTTGTGTCTAGGGGAGCCATAGTCTGGCTTTTGGTTTTTTTGTTTGGTTTTGTTTTTCATTTATTTGTTGAAAAGACATCAGTTATGTAGTTTATAAACTGAGAGCTATAAGATGTATACAATGCACACAATGGCCATTCTTCAAGTTTCTGTACCAGAGGGGACCCTGTCATCTTTACAGGTCCCTTTAAGGCATATAGGAAGAAAAGTGCACATCTGTTTTCTCCTCTTGACAAAAATGGCAGCACTCCCTACACAATGTCCTGTACCCCAGGTTTTCCATTTGCTATTTGGTAATTGTTCTAGATTAGCACACTCAAGGCTCCACCTGTTAAAAATATTTTTATTAATGTCTTTTCAAACAAACATCTGGTAAGAAAAATAGCTGAAGAAATAAGACTTATGTAAACTATAGCTCAATGAAGCTGTCTTTCTAAAAAAGGAGAAAAAAATGGAACGAACCATCTGCCCAGTAAACTGTGGTGACCTCTGCAAACAGCAGTTCTCTCCTGGAGTTTATATCTCTCTCACACACACCAGCTTTTGATTAAAGAATAATTAACATAAAACATTACATTAGTTTTAGGTGCAAAACACTGATTCGAGAACTCTATACATTACTCAAATCTCTCCACAGTAAGTGCAGTCGCCATCATTCCCTGTATTGTATTATTCATCTCTGTGACTTACTTTATAACTAGAAGTGGGTACTTCCTAATCTCCTTCACCTATTTTTATCTTCCCCTCACCCACCTCCCCTCTGGCATCTACCAGTTTGCTCTCTGTATTTAACTGTCTGTTTTGTTCTCACTTGTTTGTTTGTTCAGATTCCACTTATAAGTAAATTTACATGGTATTTGTCTTTCTCTTTCTGACTTATTTCACTTAGTATAACACCTTCGAAGTGATCCATGTTGTTGCAAATGGCAAGCTCTCATGTTTTATGACTGGGTAATCCATTGTGTGTGTGTGTATATGTGTGTGTGTATACACACGTATATTGATATACATACACTTCATCTTCTGTATCTATTCATCTATCAGTGCACACCTGCATTGCTTCCACATTTTGACCATAGTAAATAATGTTGCAATAAACATAGAGGTGCAGATACTTTTTTTGAATTAGTGGTTTTGTTTTCTTTGCTTAACTGCACAATAGTGGCGTTACTGAATTTTATCTTTTACTAGATTTCATCTGTTATATATTTTTAGTCTTTTGATGAAAGACCACACAGTTGCCCATGGTGGTTGCACCAATTTACATTCTCACAACAGTGCCTGATAATTCCCTTCCTTCCACATCCTCACCAACACTTGGTGTTCTTTCTTTTTAATAGTAGCCGTTCTGACTGATGTGCGATATCCCACTGCGGCTTTGATTTGCGTTTCCTGATAATTAGTAATGTTGGTCATCTTTTCGATGATTGGTATCGGTATTGGTCATCTGCATGCTTTTGCTTGGGAATTTCTTGGGAAGGAGTAATGTCTACTCAGGTCATCTGCCCATTTTAAAATCACGTGTGTGTGTGTGTGTGTGTGTGTGTGTGTGTTGAGTTGTGTAAATTCTTTATACCTTTTCTATAATAATCCCTTATCAGATCTATTATTTGCAAATATCGTTCCATTTATGGCTTGCCTTCTGTTTTGTGTTTAGTTTCCTTCCCTGTGGAAAAGCTTTTTATTTTCTTGTAATCACAATAATTTATCTTTGCCTTTGTTTGCCCTGCCTGGAGAGACATTTTTGTAAATATGTTGCTGAAGGAGACATGCAAGAGATTACTGCATATATTTTTTAAGAGATTTGTGGTTTCACAAAATAAAGGATCATAGGGGAGGGGAAGGAAAAATAAAATAAGATGAAATTAGAGAGGGAGACAAACCATAGAGACTCTTTTTTAAAAATAAATTTTATTATTTTTAAAACTTTATAATTTTTTTAAAGATTTTATTTATCTATTTGACAGAGAGAGAGAGAGTGCACAAGCAGGGGAGTGGCAGGCAGAGGGAGAAAGAGAGAATCAGGCTCCCTGAGGAGCAGGGGGACCCATACCAGGCTCCATCCCTGGACCTCAGGATCATGACCTGAGCTGAAGGCAAATACTTAAGGGATTGAGCCACCAAGATATCCTTTTTTAAAATTTTTTCAAAGATTTTATTTATTTTTTTGAGAGAGAGAACACAGCAGTGGTGACAGAGGGAGAGGGAGAAGCAGGTACCCCACTAAGCAAGGAACCAGACACTGGGCTTAATCCAGGACCCTGAGATCATGATCTAATCAAAGGCAGACGTTCAACTGACTGAGCCTCCCAGGTGCCCCAACTATAAGAGATTCAACTAGGAAACAAACCAAAGGTGGCTGGAGGGGAGATGGGTGGGGGATGGAGTAACTGGGTGATAGGCATTAAGGGGGGGGCACATTATGAAATAAGCACCGGGTATTATGTGAAACTAATGAATAACTGAACTCTACCACTGAAAATAATAATGCACTATATGTTACTTAGTTGAATTTAAATAAAGTTAAATTTAAAACAAAAACCAATGAATTGTACATTTTTTTATTTCTTTTCAGTGTACCAGAATTCATTGTTTATGTACCACACCCAGTGCTCCATGCAATACATGCCCTCCATAATACCCACCACCAGGCTCGCCCAACCTCCCACCCCCTGCCCCTTAAAAACCCTCAGATTGTTTTTCAGAGTCCACAGTCTCGCATGGTTCATCTCCCCCTCCAATTTCCCCCAACTCCCTTCTCCTCTCCATCTCCCCATGTCCTCCATGTTATTCCTTATGCTCCATAAGTAAGTGAGACCATAAGACAACTGACTCTCTCTGCTTGACTTATTTTGCTCAGCATAATCTCTTCCAGTCCCATCCATGTTGCTACAAAAGTTGGGTATTCATCCTTTCTGCTGGAGGCATAATACTCCATAGTATATATGGGCCACATCTTCCTTATCCATTCATCCGTTGAAGGGCATCTTGGTTCTTTCCACAGTTTGGCAACCGTGGCCATTGCTGCTATAAACATTGGGGTACAGATGGCCCTTCTTTTCACTACCTCTGTATCTTTGGGGTAAATACCCAGTAGTTGGTGCAGCCACTTTGGAAAACAGTGTAGAGATTCCTTAAGAAATTAAAAATAGAGCTTCCCAATGAATTGTACACTTAACTATGATTGGGGGTTGAATTAATGAGGGATTAGCAAATAAGGTAGAGAACTCTAAAGAACAACAACAAAATAGTTTCATGTCTCACATTTAAGTCATTAATCCACAGGTGGTGTGTATTAAGGAGGGCACATATTCATGGAACACTGGGTGTTACATGTAAACAATGAATCATGGAGCACTACATCAAAAACTAATCATGTATAGTATGGTGACTAACTTAACACAATAAAAATATTTTTAAAAATCTACTACTTCTGGATGCATGAACACTTTTTTTTTTTTTTTAATTCCAGTCTGCCTTTTTGGTAGAGAAGCCCTGAAAATTCTAGTCCATGAAATGCTGCCTACCAGACCAACCTATAAGGCCCTGTGAAGCTGCTAGAAACCCATGCTCACACCCACCTGCAATGTTTCTGTCCCAGAGAGCCCACTGTCCCCACTGCGGTATAAGTTTCACACCCATTGGTAGGACACATGGTACAGCTTCTTGCTTTTATCCTCTGGTCAGCCAAATTCACTTCTCCTGGGGTGGGACCTGTTTGCTTCATTGTTCCCCAGACTTCTCTGGCTGCAACCAGCTCCAAAACATGGACTCACCCTGTCTATTGAAGGAAAGGGCCAAGGTATGAGCTCTGCCCAAGACAATGTGAAATCTGCCCAATATTCTTCCCTGTGCAGTAGGGCCATCATGTCACCTACCTCTCAGGACTCCAGTGAAGGTTATGTGGTATCATCCAGGTGAAGCTCTTTCAGCAGGGCTCCCAGCACCTCTCAGTAAATCCTCCCTCATCTTATTAGGATCTTTGAGGAAGACTTTTCTCTCATTCTAATACACTCTAACTCTTACCACAGTGTATGATGGTACTCTCTCTGTAAGCCTGTTGAGGCTAGGTCTTTTGAAAGTCTTTTCTTAGTTTATCTTTCACAAGTTCTATTAAGTGATATTATTATTTCTGGTTATAGATGAAGAAATGATGTCTCACAGAAAAGAATCAAATCTCAAATCCAAGATTTGAACCCATAGTGTGATTCTTTTTCTTTCTAGACAGGATGGGAGGATAATCCTAGTTAATGCTGAATCTGTAGCCTATGAACTGAAGGATGGCTGGATGCTGAGATGCTTCCTTTGTGGATGTGCATCCACTTACTGCGATCAGCTGTCTTTTACCCCCCTTCCTGGATGTGCCCTTCCTAATATGGCAAGAGAATGGAAATCATAGTTCTCTATAAGTTCCCACCCTCATTCCACCTTAAAGAAAACTCACTGAAATTTGGCACTCCCACTTTTGCAAGTATGAGAGAAAATCCCAAAAAAGTATCCCCACTTCTCAGAAACTTTTCTTGGGACCTACACACCCAAGGGGAGATAGAAATTCCTTTAAAAATGATCAGAAGTTTATGGGAGTACACACAGAAAAAAAAATGATGGAAATGTCATGTGATCACCACCCCATCTTCTTGGAGACCAGAATCCCCTGCTTCTGGTAACAACAAAGTCTTCAGTGTTCTCCACCAGGGCTCCTGTGACAAGCTTGAGATGCAATAGGTCAGCACGGACGGATGGTTTCTCCTTCTGCAGGGAGTGGAGTTGCCCTGAGCTTGGTGAGAGGAGAGCAACGTGGTGGTCGGGCAGAGCATGCATGGGAAAATCTAGCTAGAAGCCAGAAAGATGGAGCTCTGGGTTGGGTTGGGGGATAGGGAAACCTCTTAGACTGGGAGAAGTGACAGGGGAAGAAAACTCTGTGGTGTCAAGATAACCATCTTATTCTCAGGCCCTATTCCAATTCTCCTCCCCTCAACCTCTTATCCACCAAGTTGAAAATGTGTTTGCCATATAAGTGGACACAGTATGGTTTGCTCACAAGGACAGTAGTGGAGGATGAGGAAGGAATGGTCAGCAGCGGTAGTGGATATAAAGTCTCTTTTATCTTAATTTTCAAAGAGCATCCTTTCCCTACCTTTGCACCAAAACCTTCTTTAAGACCTCTGTAGTCCCTTGCTTATGGGGGACATGAAGATTCCAGGAGGCTTCACCTGTCATTCTGGCCCCAGGGAAAAAATCCCCTGGATGAGTTTCAGGCTCACTGACAAGGCTGTGTAAACAGCTTTCTTCTAACCCTGAACATGCCATGGATTCTGCTTGCTTCTAAGCTTATTCCTAATATGGACTGGGAAAGGCTCAGTGCTCTTGTCAGCAGTGCCCTGGGCCAGGCCAGCCAGAAAGGACAAGAATTGGGCAGGAGCCCTTGAATCCTTGCTCTCATTTGTCTCAATCCTGTCATTACCTCCGCATGTACCCATATCACCCTGACTTCTCTATCAGATCACTGAAAATACCCTGTCTCCTCAGTAAGTGCTTGGCAATTAGCTTATTAGCTTATAAAGTGCATAACCTACATTGATGCCAAAGCAGCCCTTCCAAGATATCCATTCAGATAAACATGTTACCAACTACACAAGTGGATAAAGAACCTGGTCACTCTACCCATGAAGCTCTCTTTAGAAAGCCCTGGCTGTCTTAGATAACAGACCACCCATGTCACTCTGCTTTTCCCTTCCTATGTTTCAATTACCACTCTCATGTTTTAAATTCATTAATAAAGAGTGAGCTCCCAAATCCTAGGCATCCCACATTTAGCCCCAACAAAGACAGAACCTCAAGTCCACCTCTCTCTCTCTCTCTCTCTCTCTCCCCTTAATTTCACCGTGTGGCCCCTTGCATTCCGTGTGTCCTCCAACACCTGTGAGTGATACATCTTGTTTTTCAAAGTTCCCTGATGGGTTTTGCTGAGGTGTATCTTCTAATCATAATAATAAGTACAAGGGCTAGTCCAGCTGCAGCATTGGCTCTGGCCATGGCAATATCTGTGCTGGCTAGCCCTAAGTATTAGGGACCCAGGTTAATGCCCCGGTCCCTTCCAGACACCATAGACACTGTCAATAGGTTGAAACTGACATTAAAAAATGGGTAAAAGTCCCAGAAAGTATTGCCACATCTCATGTGAAATACATGGTATGAAAATATGCATTCAGCTCTTTGAAAAATACTGGTTGAATTTTGATCAGAATGGAATTAAAAGTATAGATTGCTCTAGGCAGTATAGATATATAATATATAGATGATACAGATATATAGATATAGATATAGATATAGATAGATAGATATAGAAAAGTGTAGATTGCTCTAGACATTTTAACAATGTTTATTCTTCCAATCCAAACCATGGAATGGTCTTCCATCTTTTTGTTCTTCTTCAGTTTCTTTCATGAGTGTTCTGTAGTTCCTCGAGTACAGTTCCTTTACCTCTTTGGTTAGGTTTATTCCCAGGTATCCTACGGTTCTTGGTGCTATAGTAAATGGAATCAATTCTCTAATTTCCCTTTCTGTATTTTTTAAAATTTTTATTTCTTTTCAGCATAACAGTATTCATTGTTTTGGAACCACACTCAGTGCTCCTTGCAATCCATGCCCTTTCCAATACCCACCACCTGGTTCCCACAACCTCCCACCTCCTGCCACTTAAAACCCCTCAGATTGTTTTTCAGAGTCCATAGTCTCTCATGGTTCACCTTCCCCTCCAATTTCCCTCAACTCCCTTCTCCTCTCCATCTCCCCTTGTCCTCCATGCTATTTGTTATGCTCCACAAGTAAGTGAAATTATATGATAATTGACTCTCTCTTCTTGACTTATTTCACTCAGCATAATCTCCTCCAGTCCCATCCATGTTGCTACAAAAGTTGGGTATTCATCCTTTCTGATGGAGCCATAATACTCCATAGTGTATATGGACCACATCTTCCTTATCCATTCGTCCATTGAAGGGCATCTTGGTTCTTTCCATAGTTTGGCGACCGTGGCCATTGCTGCTATAAACATTGGAGTACAGATGGCCTTTCTTTTCACTACATCTGTATCTTTGGGGTAAATACCCAGTAGTGAAATTTCAGGGTCATAGGGAAGTTCTATTTTTAATTTCTTGAGGAATCTCCACACTGTTCTCCAAAGAGGCTGCACCAACTTGCGTTCCCACCAACCGTGGAAGAGGATTCCCCTTTCTCCACATCCTCTCCAACACATGTTGTTTCCTGTCTTGCTAATTTTGGCCATTCTAACTGGGGTAAGGTGGTATCTCAATGTGGTTTTAATTTGAATCTCCCTGATGACTAGTGATGATGAACATTTTTTCATGTGTCTGATAGCCATTTGTATGTCTTCATTAGAGAAGTGTCTGCTCATATCTTCTGCCCATTTTTTTAATATGATTGTCCATTTTGTGAGTGTTGAGTTTGAGGAGTTCTTTATAGATCCTGGATATCAACCTTTTGTCTGTACTGTCATTTGCAAATATCTTCTCCCATTCCGTGGGTTGCCTCTTTGTTTTCTTGACTGTTTCCTTTGCTGTGCAGAAGCTTTTGATTTTGATGAAGTCCCAAAAGTTCATCTTTGCTTTTGTTTCCTTTGCCTTTGGAGACATATCTTGAAAGAAGTTGCTGTGGCTGATATCAAAGAGGTTACTGCCTATGTTCTCCTCTAGGATTCTGATGGATTCCTATGTCACGTTGAGGTCTTTTATCCATTTTGAGTTTATCTTTGTGTATAGTGTAAGAGAATGATTGAGTTTCATTCTTCTACATATAGCTGTCCAGTTTTCCCAGCACCATTTATTGAAGAGACTGTCTTTTTTCCACTGTATATTTTTTCCTGTTTTGTCGAAGATTAATTGTCCATAGAGTTGAGGGTCCATATCTGGGTTCTCTACTCTGTTCCACTGGTCTATGTGTATTTTTATGCCAGTACCATAAAACACCTTACCCCTTTTGTTAGTTTATTCCCAGGTATCTTATGGTTCTTGGGGCTATGGTAAATGGAATCGATTCTCTAATTTCCCTTTATGTATTTTCATTGTTAGGGTATAAGAAAGCCACTGATTTCTGTATGTTGACTTTGTATCCTGCCACATTGCTGAATTGCTGTATGAGTTCTAGTAGTGTGGGGATGGAGTCTTTTGGGTATTCCATATAAAGAATCGTGTCATCTGCAAAGAGAGAGAGTTTGACTGACTTCTTCATTGCCAACTTGGATACCTTTTATTTCTCTTTGTTGTCTGATTGCTGTTGCTAGGACTTCTAATACTATGTTGAACAGGAGTGGTGAGAGTGGGCATCCTTGTCGTGTACCTGATCTCAACGGGAAGGCTGCAAGCCTTTTCCCATTGAGGATGATATTTGCTGTGGGTCTTTCTTAGATAGATTTGATGAAGTTGAGGAATGTTCCCTCTATCCCTATACTTTGAAGCGTTTTAATCAGGAACAGATGCTGGATTTTGTCAAATGCTTTTTCTGCATCAATTGAGAAGACCATGTTTTTCTTCGCTCTTCTCTTATTAATTTGTTCTATTACATTGATTGACTTGCAAATGTTGAACCATCCTTGTAGCCCAGGGATGAATCCCACCTGGTCATGGTGGATAATCTTTTTAATGTGCTGTTGGATCCTGTTAGTTAGGATCTTGTTGAGAATCTTAGCATCCATATTCATCAGTGATATTGGTCTGAAATTCTCCTTTTTGGTAGGGTCTATGCCTGGTTTGAGGATCAGGGTAATGCTGGCTTCATAGAAAGAGTCTGGAAGTTTTCCTTCTGCTTCAACTTTTTGAAACAGCTTCAGGAGAATAGGTGTTATTTCTTCTTTGAAAGTTTGGTAGAATTCCCCAGGGAATCCGTCAGGTCCTGGGCTCTTGTTTTTTGGGAGGTTTTTGATCACTGCTTCAATATCCTTACTAGATATCTGTCTATTCAGGTTGTCAATTTCTTCCTGGTTCAATTTTGGGAGTTTATAGTTTTCCAGGAATGCATCCATTTCATCTAGGTTGCTAAGCTTATTGGCATATAACTGTGGATAATAATTTCCGATGATTGTTTCTACTTCCTTGGTGTTCGTTGTGATCTCTCCCTTTTCATTCATAATTTTATGAATTTGGGCTTTCTCTCTTTTCTTTTGGGTTATTGTGGCCAATGGTTTATCGATCTTATTGATTCTTTCAAAAAACTAGCGTCTAGTTTCATTGATACTTTCTACTGTATCTCTGGTTTCTACCTCATTGATCTCAGCTCTAATCTTGATGATTTCCCTTTTTATGTGTGGAGTTGGTTTGATTTGTTGTTGATTCTCCAGTTCTTTAAGGTGTAGAGACAGCTGGTGTCTTCTGGATTTTTCAATTTTTTTGAGGGAGGCTTGGATGGCTATGTATTTCCCCCTTAGGACCGCCTTTGCTGTATCCCATAGGTTTTGGACTGAAGTGTCTTCATTCTCATTGGTTTCTAGGAATTGTTTCAGTTCTTCTTTGAAAGAAGAACTGTTTGCTGATCCAAACATTCTTAAGAAAGGTGGCCTTTAGTTTCCAGTTGTTTGAGTTCCTTCTGAACTTTTCCTTGTGATTGAGCTCCAGTTTCAAAGCATTGTGATCGGAGAATATGCAGGGAATCATCTCAGTCTTTTGGTATCAGTTGAGTCCTGATTTGTGACCCAGTATGTGGCCTATTCTTGAGAAGGTTCCATGTGCCCTTGAGAAGAATGAGTATTCTGTTGTTTTAGGGTGGAATGTTCTGTATATATCTATGAGGTCCATCTGGTCCAGTGTGTCATTCAATGCTCTTGTTTCTTTATTGATTTTCTACTTTGATGATCTGTATATTTCTGAGAGAGGCATGTTAAGATCTCCTAATATTGATGTATTCATATCAATATGACTCTTTATCTTGATTAACAGTTTTCTTATGTAATTGGCTGCCTCTATACTGGGGGCATAGATATTTACAATTGTTAGATCATCTTGGTGGATAGTCCCTTTAAGAATGATGTAGTGTCCTTCCGTATCTTTGACTACAGTCTTTAGTTTTAAATCTAATTTGTCTGATATGAGAATCGCTACCCCGGCCTTCTTTTAGGCCCATTGGCATGAAAGATGCTTCTCCATCCCTTCACTTTCAGTCTGCG
This sequence comes from Mustela erminea, assembly GCF_009829155.1. Classification (NCBI taxonomy): domain Eukaryota; kingdom Metazoa; phylum Chordata; class Mammalia; order Carnivora; family Mustelidae; genus Mustela; species Mustela erminea. Next base: position 13,271,078 of record NC_045616.1, read on the forward strand.
TGTATCTTTAGTTCAAAATGGGTCTCTTTTAGGCAACATATGGATGGGTCCTAGCGTTTTATCTAATCTGCAACCCTGTGTCATTTTATGGGCGCACTTAAGCCATTCACATTGAGAGTGATTATTGATAGATACGTTTTTATTGACATCATGTTACCTTTGAAGTTTTTCTTTCTGTAGATTGTCTCTATATTTCTGTTCAATGCTATTCTTAAGATTTTTCCTCTTATAGTACCCCCCTTAATATTTCCTGCAGTGCCGGCTTGGTGGATGCATAGTCTTTTAAGTCTTGCCGGTCTTGGAAACTCTTTATCTCTCCATCCATTTTGAATGTCAGTATTGCTGGATAAAGTGTTCTTGGCTGCATGTTCTTCTCATTTAGTGCCCTGAATATATCTTGCCAGCACTTTCTGGCTTGCCAGGTCTCTGTGGACAGGTCTTACGTTATTCTGATGGGCTTTCCTCTGTAATAAGGAACCTCTTTGTCCTAGTGGCCTTCAAGAGATTATACCTACAATTATTATTCCTCAATTTGACTATCAGGTGTCTTGATGTTTTTCTGGAATCTGTAATCTTGGGTGGAGAGTGTTCGGCCTCTAGTACATGAACGCTAGTTCCATTTGTGAGATTGGGAAAATTTTCATAAAGAATTTGTTCCACTATATCTTTTAGACTTCTTTATTTCTCCTCCCCTTCAGGGATTCCAATAATTCTGATGTTGGAACTCTTCATGGCATCATTTATTTCCCTGATTCTGTTTTCGTGGTTTCTAAGCTGTTTGTTCCAGGATTCTTCTTGATCCTTTCTCTCTATCTGTTTGTCCTCCAGATCACTAATTCTATCTTCTGCCTCAGTTACCCCAGCTTTGAGAGAATTTAGATTAGATTGGAACTCATTGAGAGCATTGTGAACCTCAGCCCTGGTAGCTTTTAGCTCTGCCCTAACATTGTGAACATCATCTCTCGTCACTTTCAGCTCAGCATTAATCAATTCTGTTTGGTGGTCCATGGCTTTCTCCAACCTAGCTATTGCCTGGATAATTGTTAGCCTGAATTCTCTTTCCGACATATTGTCTATGTTGATAGCCATTAGCTCTGTTGCAGAAGGTCCATCCTCTGTATTTTTCTTCTGTTGGGCATTCCTCCTCCTAGTCATTTTTGTAGAGATGGCTGAACAGATGCAGCTGGATGTATCGACCATGGTGCAGTCAGGGTGCACTCTGGAACACTTCTGAGCAATCAGGATTCCCCACCCAAATGAGAGAAAAAAGAAAAGAAAAGGGAAAAAAGAGAGAGAGAGAGAGAGACAGGAAAGAAAGGGAAGATGAAAGAGAAGGTTCAGCCCAAATTGGCTACAAGGTAAGATTTATGAGGTATACAAACAAAAACAGACAAACAAAAAGATTGATAAATGTATATAACAAGAGAAAAAAATATATATGCAAATAAAGTACGAACCTTGTCGAAAAGAACTCCAAGTGTAAGATTTATTACTATCAGGCAAACACAAAAACAGAGAAACACTGGTAGAAGAAAAAGATGGGAGAGTGGTTATAAATTCTCAGTGTGGGCGAGGAAGGTTGTTTTGATCCTTCCTGGTTGTATCTTGATATCTTTGTTAAAGGACTCAACTTTCCTAGGATAAAGGGGAATTAAAAATTGATTTACCTATAGGGGTAGTATTGATTGGGGAAAGGGGATTACTTTGAAGTTTAACTCTATATGAATATTAGAAAATAAAAATAAAAAAGGAATAAACTAGACCAAACTAAACTAAAATTTAAAAAAAATTCAAAAAATAGAAATGCAAAAGAGAAACACAGGTGTATGTATCAAAAAGTTCAGGTTAGAAGGTAATTATGGAATTTGATGTACTGGACAGTTTGCTGTGATGGTAAATAGGTTAAAAAATTATATATATTTAAAAAAAAGAGCCAGAATTGTGGGAACAAATTAAAAATAAAAGTTGTCCTATGAAGTAGTGGTGGTGGGTCTCTTGTAGTCTTTTTTTTTTTTTTCTTTCCTGGTTGGTTTTCTGGGGGAGGGGCCTGCCACGTGGGTTTTCATTCAGTGATGTTCCCTGAGTTAAGTCCTCCAATCCCCCTCAAGGGGGTGGGCTCTGAGGAAACCGGTTTTTTCAGGCTTTTGTTCTCTGGAGGTTTTTATGTTTGTTCACCTTTCTTTTCCCCCCCTCTCGCCTTGACCACTTTTTATGGTTTTTGTAGGTTTAGAGGAAAGCAAACTGCACCCTGACCTTCCTCTCAGAGAGAAGCCTCAGTCTGTTCTTCTGTGGGTGTTGCAGAGCCCATATAAATTTCCCCTTGGCTGCTGGCAGAGCAGGTTCAGAGTCGCGATCCCTGGGGATGCAGGATCTTCTGCTTGTACCCAAAACCATAGCAGGGAACAGCAGCTGTCTGAGAGCTCCAGACTGCCAGAGAGGTTTTAAGCAGTGATCTCACACTGAGATTTTCCCACTGGCCCAGGCTGGGAGTGCCCGGTCTTTCTGGTTCTAAGAGCGCCCGGCTTGTGCGCACCTCTTTCAGGGGAGGCTGTGGGTCGCGCACATGTCTCAGTCTCTGAGAACGGGGTGCAGGTCCAAAAGCAGCAGGCTGGGCCTTCACACACCTCTCTCAGGGGAGAGTTTGGGGAGCACATCTTAGGCTCTGAAACAAAGATGCGTATCAAAGAGCGCCGGCTGGGTCTTTGTACCTCTCTCAGGGGAGGATGAGGGGTGTGCGCATCTCAGGCTCTGTAGCAGGTCTCGCACATTCTGCCATCTGGCGTGGCTCCCATCCCCTCACAGGAGCCAGAACCCACACAATCTCGGGCGTGCTGCCGGCTCAGGGACCAAGACCTGGTTTCTCCTCCACAGTCTCTCTGGCTCAGCGCCAGGGGAGGCTGTCCTGGGACCGGGGACTTAAGCCCCTGTCCCTAGCTGCCCCGATTCTCACAATTTCCCCCCCATGATCCTTTGCTCTTTTTGAGTGTTTTTAACCAGTCTCCAAGTTAATGCTGTTCCCCAGACGCAGGGCACTCTCAGATTGGGATATTACTTTCCAACTGGTCATCTCAGGTGGCTCCCTCCCCCTTTTGTTTATCTTCCAATATCAGTCCAATGTTCCCACTCTGCTTTACCTGCCCACTGGTGTCTTCTGCCCCTCTAGAGATCCAGATGTGTATAATTCTGATCTCACGCTGATTTCATGGGTGATCGGAGTTCTTTGGTAGGTAATCAGCTCACTTTAGGGTACAGGTTGAAAAGGCCCCTCCTCCCACTTCCCCGCCATCTTGTCCCCCAACCAATTCCTTATCTCTTATGTCTCAGTTCAGTTTTATCTGTAAGCACGGTCATATTAATGAGCATAGACTAGAATTAGATTATAGGGAAATCTCAGTAAAAGTAAGATATTATTTTGTTTTCTTTTGGAGTTAGATTCAATAAGGGAGATGAAGGGAGAAATGTGAAAAAATCAGATGGGTTACGTTAGGCCATCCTAACATGTCAGGAACTTGTGAATTCTAATGGCTAGGGTTACCAATGGCAGCAATGAAGGTATGAGGAAAGGGGAAAGAAAGTAAATAGTGGTGGAAGCAGTGGGGAATGTGTGGTCATCAGTCAGGGCTCCCTCCAATGTCCATTCAGTAGATGCCTTCCTATGGGCTTCTGGAAAGTGAGGGAAAAGAGGCCATTGTGGTTTATAGAGTTACAATTGCTCATTGCTGTGATGCTGAGATGTTTTCCATGGGACAGAGGCAATAAATCACTGTCCTTGGAAATAATCCCTCATGATTATACCTTCAATGAGAAGAAGAAAATCCTCTCTGCTCATTATGTGAATTCACCAAGGCATTTGGGTTCAAGTTACATCTCATGAAGTGAGATAAAAAATGTGAAAGTGTGAGTCTTCCCATTGCATGTGTGGCCTTAATCCCAAATTCAGTTTAACTTTATTTAATTCCTTAACAAATATTTAGTGAGTGCCTATGCTGCAGATGCTAAATGTGTGGATGACAGCTTAACAAGAGAACGTGTTTTTCCTCAGGGGGCTTCCATTCTGGTGAGAGAGGGTAACAGGAAATAAGTAACAAAAAGTGAACACTTACAGTGTATCTGGGTGGCTCAGTTGGTTAAGCAACAGTCTTCCGCTCAGGTCATGATCCTGGAGTCCCAGAGCAGACTCCCTGAGAAGCAGGGAGTCTGCTTCTCCCTTTGATCCTATCCCCCTTATGCTCTCTGTCTCTCATTCCTTCTCTCTCAAATGCATAAATAAAATCTTATTTTAAAACTACATACTGGGGCACCTGGATGGCTCAGTGGGTTAAAGCCTCTGCTTTGGCTTGGGTCATGATCCCAGGGTCTTGGGATAGAGCTCTCTGCTCAGGCTCTCTGCTCAGTGGGGAGCCTGCTTCCTCTTCTCTCTCTGCCTGCCTCTCTGCATACTTGTGATCTCTATCTTGGTCAAATAAATAAATAAACTCTTTTTTTAAAAGTACATACTTACAGACAGTGATAATGTAATGTTATCAGCAGATTTGTCAGTAAAAACCTTGCAGACCAGAAGTAACAGGAAAGGTACTAGAACACTGCCAAACAAAAATGTTTTACATGGTACAGCTGTCTTTCAGAAATGAAGGAGAAATAATGACTTTCTTAGTCCAACTAAATCTGAGGGAATTCATGACCAATAGACCTGCCTTATAATAAATGTTAAATATTCTCAAGATGTAATGAAAACATGCTAATTAGAAATATTAAAACATATATTAAAGTATAAATATTACTGGCAAAGGTAATATATAGTAAAATTCAGACTACTCTAATATTTAACAGTGGTGTGTATCATTTAACAGAAAAAATATGTAAAATAACTAGAGCTGAAAAAATTTCTTAATATATAAACAATATAAGAAGACATAAATTATGACATAGGAACATAAAATGGAGGGAAAGCAAACGTCCTTTATCTTTGAGATTGAGGTTAGTTCTTTCAGCCTTAAAATGGATTTTAACTATAACATGTTTTATGTAAGCCTCCTTATAACACAAAGAGCTCTAGTAGAGGACTCTGCAAAGATGGCAGGAAAGGAGGACAGTAAGCTCACTCTGTTCCATATTTTTAAGTAGAAACCACTTACATCCAAGTAAGTAAACTAGTAAATAGTGGTAGAACGAATGGCACAACTAAATGGTGGAAACTGCAAAGAAGCGTTTTAAAAGGGCAGAAATGGCAGTCAGCCACTGTCTTCAGGAGATAGGGAGCTTGAGGTTTGGGAAGACAAAAACACCAGGGAGCCGACATAGAGAAAACAAATCCCCATAACGTCTGGTCTTGAAAAGAGAGGGGTTGAATCCCATGAGTTTGAATAACCAGGAGGTCTTGGAACCTCAAGTTTTAAAAACCAGTTGACTCAGCGCTAGTAGAGCCTGAAGGGCAAGTGATAGCTGGGTCCCTGCCCTTAAAGAGTCAACAGTGCCAGGGGCAACTCAGAACGAAGAGTTTGCACAATGCCTTGGGCAAATGAGAGGGAGACATGTTTATATGGATTTTGGAGACTGTTGGAGCACTTCTCCAGGAACAAAAGAGATGACATTTGCCATTTTTCTACCCTGCTTCCCAGCATAGACACAAAATCACCTTCCTGAAAAGCCACTGCACAAACACTTGCTACCTAGCCTGGTGGCAGTGTGCACTGATAAGCCTAGAAGAGCAGCTAGCTCACTGTAAATTTTGCTATGCCACACATGCCCCACAGAGTCACTGCACACACAGTCATGGAAAGCAGATGGCTGTGGGTGGTGCCATGCACTAGGACCCTGGCAGCTGCCATTAATCAGCTGTGCCCCTAACCACCATTGCTCTTAAGAGATATGGTCTAAAACTAGCAGTTATGTGCAAATTTAGATATGTCACATGTACATGTCTAGATGCCATTTGCCTCCACACACTGCCTTGCCCCATGCCCAGCCTATGCATGCCTAGCCGTGGCCCATTTTTTGTCACCACCACTGCTGCCCACCATGTCCCGACAACCACCCTGCTACTGTATGCCATGTCCCTAGCTACTGCCTACATAGGGGGAATCTAACATGGAACTAGTGGCTCACTAAAAATTTTGCTACAACAGTGTCTCTGAGCCCTCCAATAGTCACATCCCTTCCAAGCAGTCCTGCCCAGGTCTCACTAACACCACAGAAAGCAAGGACAGATCACAGCAGGCACAGAGTCGATGCAGAAGTCTGGACTAAAAAGAAAAGTGAGTCAGACACAATCAAGATGCAAGCAACACATACAGGAAACTCCTCTGAGGTGCCAGGTTCTGGGGAACAGGGGATACTGCCTTGCAGGGTACTATAGGACCTCTTCTTCATAAAGCCACTACTTTCAAGAGTAGAGGACATAGCTGAATTTCCTAACACATAGAAACAGAGAGGTAGACAAAATGAGGAGACAGAGAAGTATGTCTCAAATGAAGAATAGGACAAATACCACAGCAGGAGATCTAAGTGAAACTGAAATAAGTACTATGCCTGACAGAGAATTGAAAGTAATGATCATAAAGATATGTCACTACGAAACTTGAAGTCAGTCTCAAGAAAAATTTGGGAAGACCATGAATACATGGAGGTTAAACATTATGTTACTGAAGTATGGTCAACCAGGGTATCAAAGAAGAAATAAAAATTACATGGAAACAAATGAAAATAAAAACACAATGGTCCAAAACATTTGAGATGAAGAAAATGTGGTCCTAAGAGGGAAGTATATAGAGAATATAGGTCTACCTTAAGAAGCAAGAAAAATCCAAATAACAACCTAAACTTACACATAAATGACCTAGAAACAGAACAACAAATGAAACCTAAATTTAGCAGAAGAAAGGAAATAATAAAGATAGAGCAGAAATGAATGATATGGAAACTAAAACAAAATAAGACGAAACAAAACAAAACAAAAACCCATAATAGAACAGATCAATGAAACCTGGAGCTGGATCTTTGAAAAGCTTAATAAAATTCATAAAACTCCAGTCAGAGTTATCAAAAAGAAAAGAGAAAAGACACAAATAAATAAAATCACAAATAAGAGAGGAGATATAAAAACCAACACCACAGAAATACAAACAATTATAAAATAATATTGTGAAAATTTTATGACAAAAAAATTGGACAACCTGGAAGAAGTGGATAAATTCCTAGAAATCTAAATTACCAAAACCGAAGCAGGAAGAAACAGAAAACTTGAACAGATGAATAACTGGCAAATAAACTGAATCTGTAGTAAAAAATTCCCAAGAAAGAGAAGTACAGGGCCAGAGGGCTTCACAGGTGAATTCTACCACATATTTAAGAAGAGTTAATACCAATTCTTCTCAAACCATTCCAAAAAATATAAAGGGAAGGGGAACTCCCAAACTCATTCTATGAGGCCATTATTCTGATACCAAAACTAGATAAAGACTCCACTAACAAAAGAGAAGTACAGGCCAGTATGCCTAACAAAAGTGTATTCAAAACTTCTCAATAAAATACTAGCAAACCAAATTCAACAGTACATTAAAAGAATCATTCACCACAATCAAATGAAATTTATTCCTGGGCTGCAGGTGTGGCTTAACATTCTCAAATTAATCAATATGACATACTGCATTAACAAAAGGAAGGACAAGAACCATAAAATTCGTTCAATAGATACAGAAAAAACATTTGACAAAATTCAACATCCATTCATGATAAAAAAAAAAAACCCTCATCAAAGTAGGATTAGACAGACTATACCTCAATATAATAAAGGCCATATACAAAACCCCCACAGCCAATGTCATTCTCAATGGGGGAAAACCTGAGAACTTTTCCTGTCTTTCCTAGCCATCAGCCATGACCTTTTCAAGATCCTTGGGTCTTGGGGCACCTGGATGTTTGAGTCGGCTAAGTGTCTGCCTTCAGCTCAGGTCATGATCTTAGGGTTCTGGGATTGAGCCTCCCATTGGGTTCCCTGCTCAGTGGGAAACCTTCTTCCTCCTCTCCTTTTGCCCTCCCCTCCATCCACTCATGTTCCCTCTTACTCTCTCTCTCTCTCAAATAAATAAACAAAATATTTAAAACATTTGGTAAGGAAAAAGTAAAACTTAAACTATTACAGATGACATGATACATGATACATTAAAAAAAAAAAAAAAAACCTTAAAGATTCCACCAAAAGCCTACTAGAACTCATCAGTGAATTAGGTAAGGTCACAAGATACAGAATCAGTGTACAGAAATCCACTGCATTTATATAAAGTAATAATGAAGCAGCAGAGAGAAATTATGAAAACAATCCCATTTACAATTGCACCAAGTGTAATGAAATATCTGGACATAAATAAGAGAAGAGGTGAAAGACCTGCAACCTGAAGACTATAAACCAGTGATGAGAGAAACTGAAGATGACACAAACGCATGGAAAGACACCCCATGCTCATGGATTTGAAGAACAAATACGGTTAAAATGTCCATATAATGCATAATAGTGTAGAGATTTAATGCAATTCGTCCAAATACCAACAGCAATTTTCACAGAACTAGGGCAAGCAATCCTAAAATTTGTGTGGAACCACAAAAGACCCCAAACAGCCAAAGTAATCTTGAAAAATAAAAACAAAGGTGGAAACATCCCAATTCCAGACATCAGGTTATATTACAAAGCTGTAGTGATCAAAACAGTATGGTGCTGGTACATGAATAGACACGAGATCAATGGGACAGAATTTTCATCTAGAAATAAAACTGTGCATATATGGGCAATTAATGCACAACAAAATAGGGAAGAGCACACAAAGGAAAGAGACAATTTTTTCCACAAATGGTTTTTGGGAAAACTGGACAGCTACATGCAAAAGAATGAAACTGGACTATTTTTTATACCCTACCGCAAAATAAACTCAAAATGGATTAAATACCTAAATGTGAGACACGAGACCATAATACTCCTAAAAAATATAATTGCACTGCTGGGTATTAACCCCAAAGATACAGATGTAGCTGCCTCAGGGGAGGTAAGGTAAGGGGAGGGGGGAAAGGTAAAATAAATGAAGGAGATTAAGAGGTACAAACTTCCATCTATAAAGAATATAAATCATAGAGATGAGTGGTACAATATAAGGAATATAAATAATATTGTAACAATGTTCTATGGTGACAGAGGGTGACACATTTACCAAGAAGAGCTTTGAGTAATGTCTACAGCTGTTGTATTCATATTATGTGCACTTAAACCTAATATAATATTTTATGTTAATTGTGCTCCAATTAAAAAAAAAAAAGGGGAAGAAACTCCACATTGGAGGAGGGACTTGCTATTTGGAGGGCATCACCAAACTTTACTGGGTTGATGGCAAATCCCATTTCTTTTTCTCCTTTTTTAAAACAATAGTTTTATTGAGCCATAGTTCACCTAGGTCTTATTTCTTAACCTACTTGTCAGTAAAACAGATGTTTATTTGAAAACACATTAATAAAAATATTTTTATTCTTTTGTTATTTTATTTTACAAAATTTTTTTAAATTTTAGTTTTAATTCCAGTTAGTTAACATACACATTTCCATTAATTTCAGGTGTACACTATTTTAACAGGAGTAGCATTGAGTGTGCATGTCCACAACTATTACCAAATATCAAATGAAAATCCAAGGTGTGGGGCATTGTGTAAGGAAGGCTGCCATTTTTATAAATAGGAGAAAATGGATTGTGCATATTTGCTCATACACTCATAAAATGGACCTATAAGGATGACATGGTCTCTCTAGCACAGACACTTGACAAAGGCCCACTGGCAAGTGGAGGGATATATTATTGCATATATTTTATACCCCTTGAATTGTAAACTATATAAGGATTTATATTTTAAAAATATGAAAAGAAAAATTAAAGCCAGGATATGGCTCCCCAGGACACAGGGTTACTCCCTATTCAGTTTCCATGCCAATTGGATATACTGTCTTTTAATTCCTGCACTAATCATGCAGCATTAACAAAGACTCCCCAGGTTTCAGGGCCCAGTCCTTCAGAAGACTACTCACTTCAGACACCAGCTGCACTTGGGGGGGGGGGGGGGAGTGTCCCTAGATCACCTGGATCTCCAACTGTCTACAAATTAGAGAGGTCTTGTAACCCCCTCATGAGTCAGGCAAGTGTTATACTTACAAGTCCAGTTTTATTTAAAAGGGTACACATAGGGTGGATTCTGATGGGAAGTACACAGCTTCCATGCCTCTGTCCATGGAGCCAGAGTATGCAACTTTCCAGAACATCATGCAAACATCAACTAAAAAGCCCACTGAGCCTTGGTGTCTAGGGTTTTGGTTGATGTTTCATTACAAAGACATGATTGCTTAAACCACCGGCTACTTGATTGAACTCAGTATCTAACCTCTTCTCCTCCCAGAGGTTCAGCTAGCCAAGAGCCTCCACCCTGTGTTGACAGGGTTGGTTTCCTGGTGACCAGTCACTGACCTGAAGCAATTTAGGATCCTGCCTGGAATCACCTCATTAACAAAACAAGGTCAGCTTCCAACAATCAGGAAATCCCCAGGGATTCTGAAGCCCTTGACAGGAACCAGGAACAAGAATTGGGTGCCCTCTTTACTAGACTTCATTTCCCATAGAGTATGGGTTGTCCAAGGTTAACAGGTGAGGCATGACTGTCATATTCCCAAGACTGTGTTCCCTGAATGTGCATTCAGATTCTGCCTGGCCTGGAGTCTGGGGCTCAGTTAGGTGTCCTTTGGGGTCACTGAGAAGCCTGCTGCCTGGGATCCTGTGTCCTCCTCTCACTCATGAAGCCAAAAACACACCAAATCAATGGTCCTGATGTCTTTCAGTTTCCCCTCCTGGTGATGGCTGTGTTTCTCAGAAAAGGAGCCCTCAGAACTTCATTTCACTTTCTATTCTTGGAAATGCAGGGCTTTGCAGTGTGATGGCTGCTTCTTTTTACTATTGGTCAGATTCCTCTGTGGGTGGAGTAGAGGCTAGAGATGATTTAAATCCTGCCTGCTCCTCACAGTCTGTATAGACATTTGGGGTGACCGTCAGCTCTTTCTCTCTGCAGTGACCACACCAGCACATGGGACCTGTTCCAGTGGAAGGGCAGTCTGAGTGGATCAGTGCTCCTGCTGTGGGCTGCAGGGAACACGTCCACCAGGCTCAGCATCTCCTGAGCTGCTCAGGGACACATTCAGAGCTCAACACTGACACCAGGAGTCTCTTTCCCTCCAGGAGCTGGTAAGCAAGAAATCACTTTGCATTGAGTACAGGCCTAAAAATAGAATTACACATCTGTAGTCCTGAGGTTGGGAAAACCTGGATGCTTGATTTTGGGTGCTGTGGAGTAGGAAGGTTGAGGGGCATGATGTCTGGTGGATGTCTATGAGCCAGTTAGAGCATTTAACTATTTGGGACATTTTCAGAGCAAGGCTGAAGGACAAACTTTATTCCTGTGAACTGCAGAAGGATCATGTGAATGTCTAGGGTGTCAGTAGATGGGGCTTTTCCCTAAGAGCTTCCTGTTCAGATACCCCCTACTCCCTATCTCATGCCTAACTACCTTTCTATGGGGGAGACAATGCATGTATTATCTATTAATGGTGCATTCAAATAAATAATTTTTTTAGAGATTTTATTTATTTATTTATTTATTTATTTATTTGACAGAAATCACAAGTATGCAGAGAGGCAAGCAGAGAGAGAGGGGAAAGCAGGCTCCCTGCTGAGCAGAGAGCTCTATGCAGTGTTTGATCCCTAGACCTTGGGATCATGACCTGAGCCAAAGGCAGAGGTTTTCACCCACTGAGCCACCCAGGTACCCCTCAAATAAATAAATTTTAAAGGATGATTAGCTTTATTATATGATGCATAAATTAGGCAGCATCTTATCTAGCAAACAGAAAGGGACTCCATTGAGCTGTAGAAGAGAAATGTTGATCAAGTGTAAAGGAAGAGAGGAAGAGAAAAAGGAAGAAATCATTGACAGTTCCCTTCCCACTGTGAGGGCATCTGCTTTGCAGCAGAGCAAACTTCAACCGAACTGGAAAACACACATACAGTAAGAAGAACACATTGATGACTCAGGCTAGGTGACATTGAGTAACGACCAGCTGTGGGTGTTCAAATGTCTCTCAAAGAAGTGATGTGAGTCCTCTGAGGGCAAAAATAATTTTTCCAGGATAATGGGTCTGACAAGTCAGAAATTGCTGGCAAACGGTTCCCACAGTTTTATAGAAGTCTTTCCTCCACTGTGTAGTCATAGTTTGAATCATCTTAAATGCACCATGATGGGTGAAGGAATGAAAAAAGCAAATAAACAAAAAACACTGGATTTTGCCAGTGAGTCAAGGAAAACCTAACAGCTGCCTTGGGTTTCCCAAAGCCTTAACTGTTCATTCAACTTAAAGCCATGTATCTAATTTTCTCAGATTCAGAAGCAGAGGGTTGCCATGTTACCCTGGCATCAGAATGGCAAGAAATCTCACAATGAGGGGACATTTTTGCAGAAGCAGAATGGATGTTACCCACATGTGCCGCATTCTTTATAGATACTTTTGCCGGCTGCCTTTGCATGAGAGTCAGCTGGGGCATTTTCCTGGTACTCAGTTTCAGTCCTTTCAGTGTGAGCCTCAGTTTTGATGACGGCAATTTCAGAAGATAAGAGAGTAATTATACAGGATAACATTATACTAAGGCATATCAAATTTCCAGAAATTTCACATAATTTCTAGAATGCTTCTATACCTACACAAATAGAACATAAAACATAGGATTTTTGTTTTCTAGGAAGATCACTTAAATGGTAAGGGAACTTTCACAACCTACTACCGAAAGTAGATCAAATCCTGGAAGAACAAAGAAAACTTTGTCTTTTTGACAGGCAAGAAACCAAATTCTAATTTTGCACGAGCTTACTTTTTTTAAAAAAAATTATTTACTTTTTAAAATTTCTTTTCAATGCCAGAATTCATTGTTTACCCACGACACCCAGTGCTCTGTTCAATACATGCCCTCCTTAATACCCACCGCCAGGCTCACCTATCCCCCAACCCCCTCCCCTCCAAAACCCTCAGTTTGTTTCTGAGTCCACAGACTCTCATGGTTCCTCTCCCCCTCCAATTTCTTTAGTATTAAAATTTTTTCATTCCAATGTGAATCAGTCCCGACCATGCATAAAATTCCTTTCCAAAGATTCCTTTCTCACAATCTATTAACGACTTTCTTCTGCCTCAAAAAAAGTACATCACCAATCCACATACATTTTTTTACTTTTCTTTTATTAAGACATATTTCCTTTTTTATTTTTACTAGCTCTAGCCACATTAGTTAATTAGAGTTCTTAGCCCTGAGAAACTTTAATTTCAAGTGAAAATGAAATAGTAAGCACGAGTGAACTGTGTGTTACACCAGCATTCTTTAGATTGGAGAATTTAGAAGTACATTTTATAATTTCTACAAATGTGGTTTTTTTTTTTTTATAATACACCTTTCTGTAAAGGACTCCAAAAACGTTTACCAACAGACCTATATTTATGTTTAATAAAAAAACAAATTAGGGAAACCTAATTTTAGTAATTAATGTTTCATTATTTTATGTTATTTGGAAATGGTCTAAATATTTAATGAATTTAACTTAAATCATTACTTAATCTAGCTCAGCAGAACTATAATTTTTCAGTTTAGCAGAAAGATTTTGGAAATTATTTAAAAGCTTAACTCATAATTTATTTTTCTTAAGCTCTACACTTAATATGGGGCTCGAACTTACAACCCCAAGATCAAGAGTCACATGGTGTAAGAACTGAACCATAGAAGGGCCCCTACAGGTTCACCTAAAATTTTTAAAAATTTTATTTACACACTTATTCAATATGCTTGTTCTTTAAAAAAAAAATTTACTTATTTATTTGTCAGACAGAGATCACAAGTAGGCAGAGAGGCAGGCAGAGAGAGAGGAGGAAGCAGGTTGCCCGCTGAGAAGAGAGCCCTATGCAGGGCTCAATCCCAAGACCTTGGGATCTTAACCTGAGCCAAAGGGAGAGGCTTTAACCCACTGAGCCACCCAGGCACCCCTATGCTTGTTCTTAATAATTATGCTTAGATTACCCATAAAAGGAGTAATCACACATCATGAGACATCAAAGTCAATTATTCCCCCATTTATTGTTTTTAATTTTAATGCCAGGATAGTTAACATACAGTGTTACATTAGCTTCAAGTGCACAATTTAGTGATTCGACAGTTCTGTACATGACTCAATGCTCACCATAGTAAGTGTACCCTTCACCTGTTTCATCCATCCCCACTCACTTCCCCTCTGGTAACCAACAGTTTGTTCTCTATAGTTAACAGTCTATTTCTTCGTTTGTCTCTCTCAATCACGTGTTTTCCTTTTGCTCATTAGCTTTTTTTCTTACATTCCACACATGAATGAAATCATATGGTATTTGTCTAAGTCTGACTGACTTATTTCTCTTAGCATGATAGTCTCAAACTCCACCCATGTCATTACGAATGGTGAGATTTCATTCCTTCTATGACTAAATAATATATATCACATCTTCTTTATCCACTCATCTATCAGTAGACACTTGGGCAGCTTCCTTAATCTGACTATTGTAAATAATGCTGCAGTAAACAGAGGGGTGCTTGCATCCCTTTGAAGTAGTGTTTTTCTATTTTGGGGGTAAATACCCCGTAGTCCAATCACTGGATGGTAGGGTAGTTCTATTTTTAACTTTTTGAGGGCCCTCCATACTCTTATCCACAGTGGCTGCACCAGTCATTCCCACCACCCATGTACCAGCATTCCTTTATCTGCACACCCTCTGCAACACTTCTTGTTTCCTGGTTGTTCATTTTAGCCATTCTGACATGTGTGTGATATCTCATTTTAATTTTGACTGGCATTTTCCTGATGATGAGTGATGATGTTTACTTTTCATATGTGTGTTGTCCATCTGGATGCCTTTTTTGGCAAAATGTCTGATCACGCCTTTTGCCCATTTTTAAATTGGGTTATTTGTTTTTAGGGTGTTGAGTTGTATCAGTTCCTCATATATTTTGTATACTAATTATTTTTTTAAAAGGATTTTATAAAAAGATTATTTTTTAAATTTTTTTAGAGAGAAAGAGAGAGAGCATGTGTGGAAGCAGGGGGAGGGACAGAAGGAGGAGAGATTCTCAAGTTGACTCTGTGCTGTGATGGAAACCAATGCAGGACTTGATCTCATGACCCTGAGAAATAGGGAGTGGTTCAATCTGTTGTCTGGCCTTCCTCAGTGGCTACCAACCTGAACGTTATCAAGCTAAGTTGTTAGGACACAAAACAGGTTTGTAGATGCTTATAGCTTGTAGAATCATAGTTCTTAGATATAAAATAATGTGCTGGACGGTAAAGCACTTAACTCTGGACTTTAGAGATCCCATATATTTATTTATTTATGTACTCATTTTACTTATTTATTATTTTTCTTTAAACCAAGGCTTAATCTCATGTACACATTAACAGAAACCAAGAGTACTGAGGTAATGGAACTATGCACACCATCAGTACCCAAATAGCTACAGACTGGGACAAGGATTGAACCATCACATCTCCAAGAATGGGGACTGCAGCCTGATTCCTCACACATGGAGAACTGTCACTGCCACCAACAGTTCCCAACCTGGAATCCGAGTTCAGATCCAGGGGTTAGGTTTAGAAGTTATGAGGAACTGTTCAATAGAGTGCCCTCTATAAATCACCACCAATGTCCATCATGGACTAAACCAGCAGGTTCCATTAATAAAGACTGCAGACAGGAAGTGGGGAAGAGACTAAGCCAGGAAAGACCAGTAAATACAGACTGTGGCCTGGAACTGGGGAAGGGATTCCAGGGTAGACTTCTGTCTGAGCCAAGGGGAAGGGCTGGTGCTCTGTCACTGCCTTCTGTGTCTGTGACAGAGTGATGCATTAATTTGGACTTGAAAGGCAATTCAATCAGGAATTGTAATGCAAAAAAGAGCTCAAACCAAGGTGGACTTACTGGTGGCCCTTGGAATAGTGAGAAAGACTCTGACCTCCAAAGGATTCATGGGGTGCCACTCCTGTGTTTCTTTTTGTCCTCAGATAGAGTCAAACGTTTGCTTTGGATCAAGACACTGCCAACAAATCTGTTAAAAAACAAAATTCAATCAAGTATATTCTGAAGGCCTACTTGGATTTGTTTATTTATTTATTTATTTATTTATTTGTTTATTAAAGATTTTATTTGTTTAATTGACAGAGAGAGATCACAAGTAGGCAGAGAGGCAGGCAGAGAGAGAGAGAGAAGGGAGCAGGCTCCCTGCCAAGCAGAGAGCCCGATGTGGAACTCAATCCCAACACCCTGAGATCTTGACCTCAGCCTAAGACAGAGGCTTGACCCACTGAGCCACCGAGGCGCCCAACCTAATTGGATTTATTAAAAGACTTAGGAATCAGCCAGTATCCCATCTAGCAAATAGAAAAGAGCTCCATCAAGTTACAGAAAGGGAAGTTTTTAAGCAGAGAGAAAGCAGAAAAGAATCCATTGTTTTAGCCAAGCTTGCCCTCCTAAGGGAGAGATGAGGATCTGTCAGTACAGTTTTAGTGCTGACTGGGAAATAGCCTTGTTGTCTACTGAAAGATTACATCCCTGGAGTTTGAAACCGCTTTTAGGTATTAAGCCTTGGTTAACTGACTTGGGGCACTAACTCAAGTGGCTCCGTTATGACCCTGTGACTTTCTTCTCAACACATGGCTCCATAGAACTATAAAGTCTGTGAGTCATGTTGTTGAGAGGATGAGATAAGAAATGTATGTCTAGCTGTTCACCTAAGGTTTACTGGCATGGATTTCTCACATTCCCTCCCATTTCTACTGCAGCCACAGAGGGCCCACTGCCAGTGGTCAGAATACAAGCTCTCAGAGATACCATAAGGTACTCTGCCCCTGCTCTCCCTGCATTGCTGTTGCAGCAGAAAATAATAAATAACAGGACATCACATACAACATCAGCTGAGGGCATGGCTTTTGTGAGGCTGAAATTTGCTCAGCACATAGGATCTTGCTGTCCACATCTGTTTGCATTTCCTACCCCGTCGTTTGATTTCCTTTTGCTATATTTGTTCTATTCCTCAGGACTTGTCTCAGTCAGAGATTTCCTCACTCTCCTGTGTATTTTCTTGTACATCCTCTGAGAATGCACAAGCATGAGACCACACCTGATTGGGCTGAGTCTTATCTCATTGGCTCCTCCCTGGTGCCCTAATTGTGTACGCTTCTTTCACACTCACAGAATCTTTCCCATTCTGCTTTGTGTCCTGCCTGCTGTCCAAAGGGGTGATAGTGTTTGTTCTCCACACAGCAAGGGCTTGACCCTGCACATGCCACTTGCTCAAGATTTATACTCTTCTGCATGTGAAGAATATTCCTGCTGAGCAGTCACAAGTGTTTCTTAAGTTCTTAATAGCTACCCTTGCAAGCTAGATTCCCAGTTTTTTCTTCTAAGGAGAATGTTTCCATGCCTTAGTCATATGTGTGTCAGTCCAGACCTTGTACACTTGCTCTAAATAATTTCTTCCCAAATTGGTTTTTGCCATCCTCCATCCTAGGCTGCAGCCAATGGCTGCCAGGAAGCCCCTGGAAGCTGTGTCTGATCCCTCAGTTTTAGCCCAAGCTCACCTCTCCAGCCTGCATGCTGGCATGACATCAGTGGTGATTGAAGCAACTTGCTTCCTGGTCTAAAAACTCTGTTGTCTGTCAAGTTTGGCCAGCAAACCCTGAGGCAACAGATGAAAAGACTACTTCAGACACCTTAGTAGGAAAAAGGAGAGGGCCTGGGGACCAGACACTCTAATGCATTCCCAAGCCTGACTCTGCCTCCACCTTCATTGTGAATGTTATCAATACAACAAGGGAATAAGAAATCGAGAAGGAATATGACGCTGTAATAATCAAGACAGTGGCATAGGGAATATCATGTGACTAGAACAAAGTGTGCTTCTAATGGGCATGCAGACAGGGAGTGCATGGAGTGCGTTACATCCAAAGATAAATATTTCTACAAAATCAAGCAATTACTCCCTTGATGAGTGCATTGAACCACATTGAACACAAACAAAGGTTTCTGTTTTCAGCCCAGAAACCTTAAAAGGGCCCCGTTTTCCGGACACCCCTTCTGCATTTTTCAACCAGTCTCATCCAAGGAGGCATGTGTTCATTGTCTTCTCTAACCAGACAATATGAATTCCTACAGTTGCCAATCTTCATAGGAGAGAATTTACAGATATTTCACATTCCGTTTAGTCCTGTGTATATGATTTCCTTGATTCCCACAGCTCAAGGTATTATAATCCTTCATGATCAGTTAGGTCCAGGACTGCAGATCCAGCTCCATTTGATTGCCAGCAGGCAAGCTGACAGAGGGACCTCCTCATCATGGCTGACTTCTTACAACATTCTACTCAACTCCTGCTTCAGTTTTTGCTCACACCACCTTGCCCATCGATGCCACTTTATAGACCAGTCAGTCCTCCAGGTGACTTATCTCTCCCATAGGGTTTCTGTCCCCTTTTACACCCAAGCATGGAACAGGGGATGGGTGGGGTCTCAGGATAGTTGGGGTGGTTCATAGCAAGTCCCAGGTGGCTAGTCCAACATGACTTTTTAGAGCATGGGGATCCATGCCCCCTGCTGTATCTATTCCCAGAAATACAGAAAGGATTTTTGTTTCCAATTTCCAAGGAATTTTTGTTTCATTTCCAATCATTAAAAATTTCTATCTCCTAATGAAAAATATATGGTATCTTTTCTGAGAAGGGAAGGAGCCACTCATCCTTATTTAGCTACCTCATGTGAGAACCAAGGTCTCATCGTGATGTTTAAGGTTATCAGAAGTGGATTTTCTGGAGGGTCCCAAAGAACAGGTGGGAAGGGGTGTGAGGGTAAGTGCTGGTGCTGTCTTCTTAGATTTGCCACCATGAAGAAGTATTATTTTCATAACATTACAAATAGAGAAAACTAAAGCAAGATAAACAAAGAATAATGTGGACAGGAAAGTTTGGATAAAAGAATCAGGCTTTGAAATTAGTCTGTAAGAACGAAGAGTATCTTAAAGAAGTAGGACTTTCCAAGATAAGGGAAGAGACTGAGCAAGGGCAAATTGTATATCCAGGTCAGAAGTCTACACAATGTCTGGACAGAAAGAGAAGGGCTGCTGGATACAATGTTGTGGCCAGGACTGATGTTATATTGTCCATAAGAGCACAGCCCAAACCACCCCTTGTTATACTAACTATTTTTCCTTCCCTCTTCTCTTCTCCCCATAGTGCCTTCTCCTGCTCTGCCATGGGTCAGTCCCCCTCTTCCCAACGCTCTCATGGTGGTGATTTGGCCTCCAGCTTTGAGAAGTTTTTTAAGGACTTCAAGATGGAAAGCAAAATCATCTCTCAGGAAGCCATCAATTCAATTCAATCAAGCCTGAAAGCAGGGGACCTTCAGAGTGCGGGTTCTGTCATCAACAATGCATTGAGAGATATCAATAATGCCCCACTGAGCATTGCTGTGACTGGGGAGTCTGGGACAGGGAAGTCCAGCTTCATCAATGCCATACGGGGTTTGCGGGGTGAGGACAAAGGGGCTGCCGCTAGTGGGCCGGTAGAGACAACCATGGAGAGAACGAAATATGAACACCCAAAGCTTCCCAATGTGACATTATGGGACCTGCCTGGCATAGGGACCACTAATTTTCTGCCTCATGAGTATCTGGAGAAAATGAAATTTAGGGAGTATGACTTCTTTATCATCATCTCCGCTACCCGCTTCAAAGGCCTTGATGCACAACTGTCTTTAGCAATTGAAAAAATGAAGAAGAATTTCTACTTTGTTCGAGCTAAAATAGACAGTGAGTTATATAACGAAAAAAAGAGTAAACCCAACATATTTAACGAACAAGAAATCCTGGAAAAGATCCGCAATGACTGTATGAATCAGCTTAAAAAGGCCAACGTGAGTGATCCTGAGGTCTTCTTAATCTCCAACTTTGACTTGGCTGACTATGATTTCCCAAGGCTGGAGAGAACTCTTCTGAGGGAGCTCCCAGAGCATAAGCGCCACATCTTTATGCAACATCTGCCGAATATTACTGAGGCCACCATTGACAGAAAGAAGGAGTCCCTGAGACAGAAGGTCTGGCTGGAGGCCATGAAGGCTGGAGCATCGGCCTTTGTCCCTATGATGGGTTACATCAGTGGTAATGATATGGAGACTTTAAGGGACACTTTAACCCTCTACAGGGTTTTTTTTGGGCTGGATGACTCATCCCTGAAAATCATGGCCAAGGACTTGGACATATCGATGGAGAAACTCAAGGAAAACCTTAAGTTTCCCCATTTGCTATCAGTTGAGAAGAATCAGGAATCCTTAGGAGAAAAACTGCAGAGATACGTGAAAAATTTCTCCTTTGTTTGTGGAGGACCCATTGCCACTGGTATTTACTTTAACAAGATTTTCTACCTTCAAAATTTTGTCCTTGAGACTGTAGCAAATGATGCAAAAGTTCTTCTTAAAAAGCAGATTTCTAAGGACTTTGAGGACTCTGGGCAAGCCTGTTTACCTCAGGATGTTGGGAATGAAAATGGGAAAAGTAAGACAGCCAGCTCCTGAATTATTCTCAGTGCTGCTATGGCACTGATGCTTGGAAAGATGACTTAGGGCTTCCTTTAAGCATTCTGACCCACTGCCCTCAAGGGTATCACAGACATTTCCATAATACACTCTTGAATAAACCACTGACGTAATGACTATTATTTGACAGTGGGAGCAATGAGCTCTAAAGAATCCTTCCTTTGTATGATTGTTTTGGGAAAAGTGAAGGCCAGTAATCTGGAATTTTCTGATTAGTGGAGAGAATAACTCTTTGTGTGATGGTTACTTCATACACAGCACCTATCTTTCTACTGACATACTAGTAAAAAATGGCTATGCCCAGAGTGGGTTCTGAAAATGAATTTTGAAATAAACGCATGCATAGTGCCTTTTTGGTGTTCCTGACATTCTGTTATGAATCTGTAAATTCTCTTCTTAAAATTTTTACTTAAATTCCAATTAGGGAACATACAATGTAATATTAGTTTCAGATGTACAGTATAGTGATTCAACACCTCCAAATAACACCCAGTGCTCATCACAAAAAGTACACTCCTTAATTCCCATCCCTATTTACCCCATCCCCCCCCCCCCCCAGTTACCTCCCTTCTGGTAACCATTAGGTTGTTCTCTATAGTTAAGTGTCTGTTTCTTGGTTTGCCTTTCTCTGTCTCTTTTTTTCCCCTCTGCTTATTTTTTTTTCTTAAGTTCCACATGTGAGTGAATTCATATGATATTTCTCTACTTTGAGTAACTTATTTCACTTAACATAACTCTATCCTCATCTATGTCATAACAAATGGTAAGATTTCATTGTTTTATGGCTGAGCAATATTTCATTTTATCTATATCTATATCTTTATCTGTACCTATATATCATATCTTCTTAATCCATTGATCAGTTGATGGACATGTGGGTTGTTTCTATTATTTGACTATTGCAGATAAGCACTGGGATGCATGTATCCCTTTTAATTAGTATTTTTCTAATCTTTGTGCACATAACTAGTAGTGCTGTATCATTGGGTACTTCTCTTTTTAACTTTTTGAGGAACCTCCATACTGTTTTCCAGAGTGGCTGTACCATTTTATATTTCTACCAATGGTGCAAAAGGGTTCCCTTTCTCCACATCCTCACCAATGCCTGCTATTTCTTGTATTGTTGATTTTAGCCATTCTGGTGAGTGCAAGTTGATATATTATTGTAGTTCTGATTTGCATTTCCTTGATAATGAGTGATGTGGAACATCTTCCATGGTCTTTTGGTCAGGTGGATGTCTTCTTTGGAAAAATGTCTATTCATATATTCTGCCCATTTTTTAATGTTATTTATTACTTGTATGTTGAATTGTTTCAGTGCTTTATATATTTTGGATACTAACCCTTTACCAGGTATGTCATTTGCAAATATCTTGTCCCATTCCAGAGGTTGTCTTTTAGTTTGTTGGCTTTTTCCTTCACTCTGCAGAAGCATTTCTCTTGATGTAGTCCCAATAGTTTATTTTTGCTTTTGTTTCCCTTGTCTCAGGAGTTTCTTCTAGGAAGAAGTTGCTAAAGCCAATATCAGAGAAGTTACTGCCTGTGTTCTTTTCTAGGATTTTTATGGTTTCAGGTCTCACATTGAATTCTTCAATCCATTTTTTAAATTTATTTTTGTAGATGACGTAAAGAAGTGGAGCAGTTTTAGAGAGTGTCATTGGTATATGCTCTATATACCCTGTGTTTTGGCTGCTCTATCCTTCAGGCCAGTTGTCTGTAGAGGCTCTATTTGTCTGCAGTAGGCAGTGTTTGGTCCTTTTCCTGAATCCTGAGTTTTAACCAAGTGGGATCTTGATTTCTTGTGAAACAAGACCTGATACCACTTCTATGAGAACTGAAGGCCTGAAGAACTCTCTGGTTGGTGGGAGATGTGGTGTGGACAGGGGTTTGGACTGGTCTTCTTGAGGAGGAGTCTGTCTCCCTGGGACTGATGGAAGCCTAAGAAGGGCATTTCCACTGCCTTCTGGCATTTCCAGAAGGGTGGATTTTGGTGTATGCAAATTAAGCAGCCAGTGTTGGCACTCTGCTGTTTCCTGCAGGTGGCTCTGTGTTTATGCTGAGGGGTGGGAAAGGAAAATGGGACTGGCCACTTCCTTTGTTCCTAGGGAGGTGTCTCCATGATGCTGCCTCTCAGGAACTAGTCTGAGAAGATCTAAACATCTCCCCACTATGTGCCCCAGGCACTATTTACATCACTGATTCCAGGCTGTCTGTCCTGTGTAAGGACCTATTTAGCAAGAGGCTTTCATTAAAGTTAAACAAAAACCTTGTTGTTTAGCCCTTAAATTGTCCCTGCTCCCCTTCCTCCAGGGGATTTACTTAAAAACAAGTCCCAGAAGCCAGCTCCAGGTAACAAAGCCCAGATACAAGGGTGGGTCAGGCCAAGTGGAGACATTCAATCAGTGGGGGGATGCATACTGTCTCCCTAGTTACCAAGGAGTATGGACCCCCGCCCTTTGGGAGCCTTTTGTGTGCCAATCCTAACCAAGGTGTGATAGGCTGGTTCAAATGTCTACTAGGGTAAATTGTGATTCAGTTGGTCACCTAGCATCACTGTGGCGTTTCCTGTGTGTGTTACAATCTCATTGGCCACTTGTGCGTGGCCAGGCCTGACCGCATGGCCTTTGCCCTTAAAAGCTAGTCTCTGAAACAGAGAAGGGTTGCTCTCTCTTGTAAGAGGTGCGTCCCCGAGTGTTCGGTTAGATTCTTGATGCTTGTGTGAAATAAAGCTTTGCTTTACCTTCGCTTTGTATCAGTCTCGCTCCTTTAATCATGGACCCATTATTGGGGCATAACATCCTGGGGTTGTTTGCCTGTGTTTTCGCCAGAAGCGGTGCCATGTCCTCTCGGCTCTAATCCAGTTGAGCCCACTGACCTTTAAAATTCAAGGCTTTAAGACCTACCAGTTTCAAGAATTCATGACATTTAGACCCTCTTGTTTCCCATGTCAATTGCTTTGGGAAATGTTTTCCTTTTGTGTTACCTGTGTGCTCCACTCTCTTATCCTTTTCTGTGACCATGCCTCTCTCCCCTCCATAGCTTGCATGTTTCTTTTTCCCCTATACCATGGCTCTGCAGTTCCTACCTTCTTCGATGTGGCCCTTCACTCCTTTAGTCATGGAGTTTGTTTTATAATCCTTATGGTCTATTTCTGGAGTATTTAAGATGACTTGATAGTTATCTAGTTGTGTTTGTGGGACAAGGTGAACCTAGAGTCCTCCTACTTTGCCACCATTTTCCTCTCCAAAACATTTGCATTCCTTCATGAATGCAATAACATTCTGATTTTTAATAGATCATCAATTAATGTTCACTGATAACCTTCTTCACCTTTTTATGGTTACCATTGTATTTATTAAACATAAAAGATAGTGAGATGAACGTGTGTCACAGGAGATGAAAGAGAAACATTAGCTTTAAAAAAGTCTTTATCTGGTGTATTTATGAGAGAGACAAGTGCATAAGATGGAAAAATAGTCAAAGGGTTTGCATATTGTGGGTCTAGACACTCCTTGCTTTGGTAACAGTATATTTGTGCCCAAGCTTCAGAGGTTAGGGAATAAGAGACAAGAGGATTATGATTACTACTTGGAAATTTAAAAAAAATCAAAAGGCCCTTAAACATATCCATCCCCTTATCTAATAAGGGAGATGCAAATTAGAAATGGCATCTACACTAAGATACCATTTATCCCCTATTAGATTAGGAGAAATTGCAAAGTTTGGTGAAACTGTAGAAAAATGGTTATCATACAATGCTGGTGGTTGCACATATGATATAGCCTATAATATGGTGAAGTACACCATCTCTAGGGGAATTACACACATATTTACACTTTGCCACAGTGATCCCTCTTTGAAGAATTTGGGCCATAAAAATGGAGAGTAGATTAGTGGTTGGTAGGGGTTGGAAAGTGGGGAAAATGTGTAATGCTACTGAAAGAGGACAAGCTTTCAGTTATAAGGTGAATGTTACTATAGTTAATAATACTGTTGTGTACATTTGAAATTTGTTAACAGTGTAGGTCCTAAGTGTTTCTACCACACAAACACAAAAGGTAAATATGTGAGGTGATTAATGTATTAATTAACTTGATTGTAGTAATCATTTCACAAAATGTACAATTATATCACATCATCACCTTGTGTACTTCAAATATATATGATTTTATCTGTCATTTTTACCTAAACCACCTGGGGGGAGGACAAAAAACTGGAAAAATTACAAAAAACACATATTTTATTATTTGCAGCAGCATTTGAAATGGGAAAACACTAAGTTGAAATATTCTTCAATAGAAATGTTAGTACAAAATAGGTGACTTGACAACTATACAAAAGAGTGAGTAATTCCCTATGTATTGTTATGCAGTCATTTCAAGGATATATTATTGTTCAGGGCAAAAAATAAGATGGGGAATTATGTGTATAGTATGTTACTGATGATCTAAGGCAGTTCAAAATATAAATGTATATTTCCATATATTCTCCAATTAAACATGAGAAAATTTTAGGAATAAAATTTAATTACCTACAGGGGAAGTGATGATACTGTGTGGAGAGGCAATGGTAAGAACTAGATTTCACTTAATGCAAATTATTTACACTAGATATACTCATAGGTATTTACATAGGTATATAACTGTATAGTTAAAAAAAGACCCAATGCTTGTAGAAACAAAAAGCAAGTCAAAACAAATTAATCTAAGCAAATGGGTGGTCTAACAAAACAGAAGATATTTTAAAATTTTCTTTATTTATTCATAATTTAAAGGTTCCAGTATAGTTAGAGTTAAGATGGCAGAGGAATAGGGGGATCTTCAGTTGTCTCATCCCTTGGATATAGCCAGATAGTTATCAAATCATTCTGAACACCTGAGAAATCAATCAAAGATCTGAGAAAAGAAATGCTGTGTGTTTATTTGTAGAAAAGTGAACACCTTTTGAAAGTTAGGAGGTGTGGAGACTTGAACCTGAAGTGACATTACTGAGGATATGGCAGAGAGGATGGACCCTGCTTGAGGAGGCTGCTACAAAGTATTATAAGCAAAAGAGAGCAAATTCAGAATGTTTAAAATCTGCTACAGTGATGGACGTCCCTGGCTTAAAGGTGCTCAGGTGATAAATCAAGGCAGAATCACAGGTATGGCAGTATGGTCTCAGGATCTCTGGGGTCTCAAAAAGAAGGTGTGGGAATGCCTGAATGGGGCAGAATTTCTAGGCATAGGGTTGGGAAACTGAATGAAAACTGTCAGTCTAGGGCCTAGCTTTCTGCTCTATTTTGCCCCTAACTGCAAACCACTCCATGGTCATGCCACCACTTTCCTACTAGGGGCCCAATGAAAAGATAGAAATGTGATGAGACCCACTACCTCCCTGGGAAGGAGCAGCATGGGTCCCAGCCGCAGGAGTCATATAAAATTTAGAGTTTTGAAACTCAGTCATATGCCTGAGATTAAAAACAAAACAAAAAATAGAATCAAAAACAAAGAATCTTGGTCAGGAAACTCGGGAGACAAGAGTGATTGCTTTTCTGTGAGGGCTCCCTGAACAGTGGGGAGTGTGAATTTTCAGCTTTGGAGCTAGAGAGTGGGGTGCCACCATATTCATCCCATAGATCAATGTTGAAAGACTTTAGGGAGCAAAACAGCCACACATGTTGGAATCCAGAACCACTTACACTGAGCACTGATTCTGCAAAAGGAGACACATTTGCAATAGGACAGGTCCACCTGAGAATCAGCATGACAGGCCCAATCCGAAGAAGACTGGCACAAAAAATTGGCTCCCACCAACTTTACTGATCATAGAGGGCTGCAAAGCTTCAGCTCTTGGGGAAAACAGTATATAGCATTTTTGGATTATTTTTATTCTTTAGTATTTTAGTATTATTTTTTCCGTTATTTTCTTATTTTTTTTTCAATTCTTCTTTTAGTCTTTCTTAATTTTTACTCATATATATACATTATATATTTTTAAAATTTTTAGTTTCTTTTCATTGTATTTTATTTTATAAATATCAGTCTATCTATATGTTTATATCTATCTATCTATCTATCATCTATCTATCTATCTATCTATCTATCTATCATCTATCTGTAATGTTTTTATTTCTTTCTTGTTTTGGGATCCAGTTTCTTTGAACAAGGAGACCAAAACACACTCAGGATCTAGTGTTTATTTGGTTTTGTTCTTTTGTTTTGTTTTGTTTTCTGTTGTCATTCTTGTCTCTCTTTTTTTTCCTTTTCTTTATGAATTTCTTTTCTGGACAAAATGAGGATATAGAGAAATTCATGCCAAAAGAAAGAACAAGATGTAGTACTCATTGCAAGAGATTTAATCAATATGGATATAAGTTAAGATGTCAGAACTAGAATTTAAAGCAATGATTATAAAGATACTAGCTGGGTTTGAAAAAAGCATAGAAGACAATGGAGAAATGTTCAGTGTAGAAAAAGAAAAAACCCTATAATTTATTCAGGCCAAATATAAAAATGCTGTTGCCTATATTCAATCCCAAGTGGAGCCATAAAAAACAAGGATGAATGCAGTAGAAGAGTGAATCAGTGATATAGAAAATAAGATGATGGAAAATAAAGAAGCTGAAAAGAAAAGAGAAAGAGAACTATTAGATCACGAGGACAGACTTAGAGAAATCAGTGATTCCATAAGTGAAATAATATCCACATCACAGGGGTTCCAGAAGATGAAAAGTGGGAGAAAGGAGCCAACGTTTTATTTCAACAAATTATAGCTCAGCACTTCCCTAAACTGAGGAAGGAAACAGACATTCAAAGTCCAGGTGGCACAATAAGCCCCCTCAAATTCAATAAAATTAGGTCAAACCTTGACATACAATAGTGAAGCTTACAAATTTCGAAGATAAAGAGAAAATCCTGAAAGCAATTCAGGAAAAGAGGTCCATAGATGACAATGATAGAAACAGATCATCATGGCAGATGATCTGTCCATTGACACTTGGCAAGCCAGACAGGACTAGCATGATATATTCAATGTCCAAAATAAGAAAAAATATGCACTAAGATTACTTTATCCAACAAAGCCAACTCTCTGAATAGAAGGAGAGAGAAAGAATTTCCAGGACATGGGGCACCTGGGTGGCTCAGTGGTTTAAAGCCTCTGCCTTCAGCTCAGGTCATGAACCCAGGGTGGTGCTGGGATGGAGCCCTGCATTGGGTTCTCTGCTCAGCAGGGAGCCAGCTCCTCCTGCCCCCACCTACTTGTGATCTCTGCTGTCAAATAAATAAATAAAATCTTTAAAAAAAAAAAGAAGAAAGAATTTCCAGGACAAACAAAAGCTAAAGGAATTTGTGATGACTAAGTCAGCCCTGCAGACAATATTAAAGGGAATCACTGGAGTGGAGAGAGATCCCCAAAGTAACAAAAACCAGAAAAGAAAAGAGATGATCAACAGTAATAATGACTTTACAGGTAATATGATGGCAGTAAATACAAGTCCTTCAATAATTACTCTGAATGTAAATGGACTCAATGCTCCAATCAAAAGACTTAGGATATGACAATGAATAAACAAAGAAGACCCATCAATATGTTGCTTACAGGATACTCATTTTAGATCCAAAGACACCTCCAGAATGAATGTGAGGAGGTGGAGAAATATTTAACATGCTAATAGACATCAAAATAAAGCTGGAGTAGCCAACTTCTGTCAGACAAACTAGATTTTTAAAAATATTTTTTAATTTTTTAATTAACATGTAATGTATTATTAGCCCCGGGGTATAAGTCTGTGACTTGCCAGGTTTACACACTGTACAGCACTCACCATAGCACATACCTTCCCCCAATGTACATAACCCAAGCACCCTCTCCCTACCCTACCCCCCCCCACCGCAACCCTCAGTTTATTTTGTGAGATTAAGAGTCTCTTATGGTTTGTTTGCCTCCCGATCCCATCTTGCTTCATTTATTCTTTTCCTACCCCCCAAACCTTCCACGTTGCCTCTCAACTTCCTCATATCAGGGAGATCATGTGATAATTGTATTTCTCCGATTGACTTATTTCACTAAGCATAATACCCTCTAGTTTCATCCACATTGTCGCAAATGGCAAGATTTCATTTCTTTTGATGGCTGCATAGTATTCCATTGTATATATATATATATATATATATATATATATATATATATATATATATGACATCCTCTTTATCCATTTATCTATTGATGGTCACCTAGGTTCTTTCCATAGTTTGGCTATTGCGGACATTGCTGTTATAAACATTCAGGTGCACATGTGCTTTCAGATCACTACATTTGAATCTTAGGGTAAATACCCAGTAGTGCAATTGCTGGGTTGTAGGGTAGCTCTATTTTCAACATTTTGAGGAACCTCCATGCTGTTTTCTAGAGTGGTTGCACCGGCTTGCATTCCTACCAACACTGTAGGAGGGTTCCCCTTTCTCCACATCCTTGCCAGCATCTGTCATTTCCTGACTTGTTAATTTTAGCCATTCGGACTGGTGTGAGGTGGTATCTCATTGTGGTTTTGATTTCTATTTCCCTGATGCCAAGTGATGTGGAGCACTTTTTCATGTGTCTGTTGGCTATCTGGATAGCTTCTTTGCAGAAATGTCTGTTCATGTCCTCTGCCCATTTCATGATCGGATTATTTGTTCTTTGGGTGTTGAGTTTGATAAGCTCTTTATAGATTTTGGATACTAGCCCTTTATCTGATATGTCATTTGCAAATACTTCTCCCAGTCTGTCAGTTGTCTTTAGGTTTTGTTAACTGTTTCCTTTGTCATGCAAAAGCTTTTGATCTTGATGAAGTCCCAATAGCTCATTTTTGCCCTTGCTTCCCTCGCCTTTGGCGATGTTTCTAGGAAGAAGTTGCTGCAGCTGAGGTCAAAGAGGTTGCTCCCTGTGTTCCCCTCACGGATTTTGATGGATTCCTGTCTTACACTGAGGTCCTTCATCCATTTTGAGTCTATTTCTGTGTGGGGTGTAAGGAAATGGTCCAGTTTCATTCTTCTGCATGTGGCTGCCCACATTTCTTAACACCATTGTTGAAGAGACTTTTTTTCCATTGGACATTCTTTCCTGCTTTGTAGATTAGATGAGGGTCCATTTCTGGGCTCTCTATTCTGTTCCACTGATCTATGTGTCTGTTTTTGTGCCAGTACCATACTGTCTTGATGATTACAGCTCTGTAATAGAGCTTGAAGTCTGGAATTGTGATGCCACCAACTTTGATTATTAGGGGTCTTTTCCGGCTCCATAAAAATTTTAGGATTATTTGTTCCATTTCTTTGAAAAAAATTGATGAGATTTTGATAGGGATTGCATTATATGTATAGATTGCTTTACGTAGCATAGACATTTTCACAGTATTTGTTCTTCCAGTTCACGAGCATGGAATATTTTTCCATCTTTTTGTGTCTTCTTCAATTTCCTTCATAAGTGTTCTGTAGTTTCTAGAGTATAGCTCTTTTACCTCTTTAGTTAGGTTTATTCCAAGGTAGCTGATGGTTTTTGGTGCTATTGTAAATGGAATCAATTCCCTAATTTCACTTTCTATGTTTACATTGTTAGTGTATAGGAAAACAAGTGATTTCTGTGCATTGATTTTGTATCCTGCCACATTACTGTATTGCTGTATGAGTTCTTCCCATTATTTGGGGGTGGAGTCTTTTAGGTTTTCCACATAAAGTATCCTGTCGTCTGTGAAGAGAGAGGGTTTGACTTTTTCTTTGCCAGTTTGAATGCCTTTTATTTCTTTTTGTTGTCTGATTGCTGATGCTAGGAAATCAAGTACTGTGTTGAAATATAGTGGCAAGAGTGGGCATCCTTGTTGTGTCCCTGATTTAAGAGAAAAGCTCTCAGTTTTTTCCCATTGAGAATGATAGTCACTGTGGGTTTTTCATAGATGGTTTTTACGAATTTGAGGAATGTTTCCTCTATCCCTACACTCTGAAGAGTTTTAATGGGGAAAGGATACTGTGTTTTGTCAAATGCTTTTTCTGCATCAATTGAGAGGATAGTATGGTTCTTATCTCTTCTCTTATTAATGTGTTTTATCACATTGGTTGATTTGTGAATGTTGAAACACCTATGGGTCCCAGGAATAAATTCCGCACAGTTGTGATGGATAATCCTTTTAATGTACCGATGGATCCTATTGGCTAGAAACTTGTTGAGAATTTTTGCACCCATATACATCATGGATATTGGTCTGTAATTCTTCTTTTAAATGGGTCTTTGCCTGGTTTGGGGTCAAGGTAATGCTGGCCTCATAGAATGAGTTTGGAGTTCTCCTTCTCTTTCTATTTTTTGAAACAACTTCAGGAGAATAGGTATGGTTTCTTCTTTGAATGTTTGGTAGAATTCCTAAGGGAATCCATCAGGCCATGAACTCTTGTTTTTTGGGTGTGGTTTTTTTTTTTTTGTTTTGTAACAATAGGACACTCTATTATCTCATGATAAGGAATTTTTGGGTGCTTTTTGATCACTGCTTCAATTTCATTACTGGTTATTGGTCTATTCAGATTTCCAATTTCTTCCTGTTTCAGTCTTAGTAGATTGTAGGTTTCCAGGAAGGCATCCATTTCTTCCAGGTTGTTTAATTTATTGGCATATATTTGTTGATAATAATCTCTAATAATTATTTCTCTGTCTTTGGTGTTAGTCAATTCTAATATCAGACAAATTCAATTTTAAGCTAAAGACTGTAGTAAGAGATAAAGAAGGACACTATATTATGCTAAAAGAGTCTATCTAACAAGAAGATCTAAAAATTTCTCCCCTTCATTCATAATATTATTAATTTGGGTTCCTTCTCATTTCTTTTTGATAATTCTGGCCAGTAGCTTATTGGTGTTATTAATTCTTTCAAAGAACCAGCTTCTAGATTCATTGAGTAGCTCTACCATATTTCTTGTTTCTAATTCATTGGTTCCTGTTCTAATCTTCATTATTTCTCTTCTCCTGCTTGGCTTAGACTATATTTGCTATTTTTTCTCCAGTTCTTGAAGGTGTAAAGTTAGCTTGTGTATTCAGGATTTCTTTCTTTCTCTCTTTCTTTCTCTCTTTTTTGAGTGAGTCTCAGATGGCTATGTATTTCTCCCTTAGGACCACCTTTGCAGTATCCCATAGGTTTTGGACTGATGCATTTTCTTTCTCATTGGTTTCCATGAATTAAGTTCTTTAATTTCCTGGTTGACCCAACCATTCTTAAGCAGAATGGTCTTTAGCTTCTAAGTGTTTGACTTTCTTCCCAATTTTTTTCTTGTGATTGGGTTCCAGTTTCAAAGCACTGTGGTCTGATAATATGCAAGGAATAATCTCAGTCTTTTGGTACTGGTTGAGACCTGATTTGTGACCCAGTATGCAGTCTATTCTGGATAAAGTTCCATGTGTGTTTGAGAACAACGATTGTTCTGTTGTTTTTAGGGTGGAATGTTCTGTATAAATCCATTAAGTCCCTCTGGTCTGGTGTGTCATTCAAAGCTTTTGTTTCTTTGTTGATCTGCTTAGATGATCTGTCTATTGCTGAGAGTGGAGTATTGAGGTCTCCTACTTTTAAGATATTATCAATATGTTTGTTTGGGTTAACAGTTGGCTTATGTAGTTGACTGCTCTCATGTTGGGGGGCATAGCTATTTAAAATTTTTAGATCTTCTTGTTAGATAGACTCTTTTAGCATAATATAGTGTCCTTCTTTATCTCTTACTACAGTCTTTAGCTTAAAATTGAATTTGTCTGATATTAGAATTGCCACCCCAAGTTTCTTTGGAGGTCCGTTGGCATGAGAAATGTTTTTCCAACCCCTAAGTTTAAAATGAGTCTTGTAGACAGCATATGGGTGGATCCTGTCTTTTGATCCCATCTGCAACCCTGTGCTTTTCATTTAGACTGTTCACATTGAGGGTGATTTTTGAAAGATATGATTTTATTGCCAACGTGTTGCCTGTGAAGTCCTTCTTTCTATAAATTGTCTCTATTAATCTCTAGTCTATTACTCTTGGGGTCTTTCTTCTTTTATAGAAATCCCCCTCCCTTAATATTTTTTTGCAGGGTGGGCTTGTTGTCACATATTCTTTTAGTTTCTGCCAGTCGTGGAAACTCCATTTCGCTTCATCTGCTCTGAATGACAGTTATGCCGGATAAAGTATCCTTGGCTGCATGTTCTTCTCATTTAGTATCCTGAATATGTCCAGCCAGCCCTTTCTGTCTTGCCATACCTCTGTGGACAGGTCTGACATTATTCTTATGTTCCTCCCACTGTACATTAGAAATCTCTTCCCCTCTCACAGCTTTCAAGATTGTTTCCTTGGATATAAGATTTGCAAATTGTGCTATTATATACTGTGGCATTTGTCTGCTTTCATTGATTTGGGAGGGGTCCTCTCTGCCTCTTGGACATGAATGCTTGTTTCCTTCCCCAGATTAGGGATGTTCTCAGCTATGATTTTCTCAAATGTACCTTCTAGCTCTCTCTCTCTTTCTCTCTCTCTCTCTCTCCATCCCTACAGGCATCCCAATAATCTTATGATTGGGATGTTTCATGGCATCATTAATGTCTCTCATTCTGATCTCTTGAGTTTTTAGGTGTTTTTCCCAGGCCTCCTTGGTTTCCTCCTTTTCTGTCATCTTCTACTCTACTAATTCATCCTTCTGCCTCGTTTACCCTGGCAGTCAGAGTATTCAATTCATACTGCATTTCATTCATAGTATTTTTACGTTTCGCCTGATTAGATCTAATTTATGCCCCTAGAGATTCTATATGGTTGCTGTATTTTTCTCAAGTCTAGATATCAACTTCATAATTGTTACTCTGAAGTCTACTTCTGACATCTTGCTTATATACATATTCATTAAGTCTGTGGCAGAAGCCACAGTCTATAATTCTTTTCTCTGTTGGGAGTTCCTCTTCTTAGTCATTCTGTTGGGGGGTGTTTGAGGGAATGTACAGAGTCCAAAGTAATAACCATGATCCAAACAAGATGCACCTCTTTTATAGGGACCTTAAGGTCATTGTCCTTTTGTTCTTCCATCCTGTCTTCTGGGGGAGGGAACTACTGTGCTGTTACTCAGGCAATGCTGTTTGGGCAGAGTTGCTCTGCCCCCTGTGGAGGAGGGGTGAAGTGGGTTCAGTGAAATCTGTTTTTTTTTGGTGGGGTGGTCCTCTGGCAGCTTTCCCTGGAGACTTTTTGTGTCTCTTCTGAGAGTCAGAGCAGAAACAATTTCATCCAAACATGTCTCAGAACAGAGAGATCACAGTCTGCTCTCTTCAATGACCTCTCCAGGCCACACTATATTCATTTCTATCAGTGCTGCTAAAACCTTCAGTCTCCTGGGTTGTGTGCCCTACAGCAACACTCCTAGCTGCTGCTCCCAGGTCTGGGCATGTCTCTGCCCTTTGGATCCCTTAAACTACAAGCTGCCACCTGTTTAGACCTGTTTGTTCACTTACAGTTCCAGGTTCCTGTTTGGGGGATGCCCTAAAGTCCTTCCTCCTTCCACTACCAGTCTGTGAGTCTGTAACTTGGGAGTCTCCTGTGAGTCTCCCAGCATGGGAGGCTTTTGTGCTGCAGTGTTATCTAGGGCATGTTTATGCAGGCTCCTTCCCCCTTCTCTTTATCTTCTGATATCTGCCCCCATTATCATGGTTCCCTGCTTCATACTTCAAGACCATCTACCGGAGATATTTTGTTTGTAGAGATCCAGATATATCTTCTTACATCTCAGGCTGTTTTTGTGGGTGTTCAGAATGGTTCATTAGATATCCAGCTTAATTCGGGGGACTGGTTAAAATAGGGTCCCCTATTCCTCTGCCAGTTTTTTTTTTTTCTCCCATGAATACCAAATATTCTCTGCGTGGATACCTGGATTGTTAGCTAATGTAAATAAAGATGCAAAAAATATTAAGGTGTTTTGAATTAGTGTTTCATTTTCTTTGTGTAAATACCCATCAGTGGAATTATTTGATCATGTGGTAGTTCTATGTCTAATTTTTTGAGGAAATGCCATACTGTTTTTGACAGTGACTACTCCAGTTTGCGTTGGCACCAGCAATGCATGTGGGTTTCTTTTCTCCATATCCTCAGCAACACTTGTCGCTTATTGGTTTTTTGTTTTCTTTTGCTTTGTTTTGTTCTGAAAGTTGTAAGGTGATATCTCATTCTAGCTTGGATTTTTATTTTCTGATGATTAATGATATTGAGCATTTTTTATGTGCTTTTGGACATCTATATGTCTCTGAAGAAATGTCTGTTCATCTCTTCTGCTCATTTTTAAATTGAATTATTTGAGTTTGTTTGTGGGAGTTGAGTTGAGTTGAGTTCATTATATGTTTGGATACTAAGCCCTTATCAGATCAATCATTAGCAAATATCTTTTATTTTGTCAGTTATCTTTCTGTTTTGTTGATGGTTTCTTTCACTGCAAAATTTCTACTTTGATGTGGTCCCAGTTGTTTATTTTTGCTTTTGTTTCCCCTCCCTCAGGAGACATATCTAGAAAAACATTGCTACAGCTAATATCAAAGACCTTACCGCCTGTGCTCTCTTCTAGGTTTTTTATGGGTTTCAGGTTTCACATTTAGGTCTGTAATCCATTTTGAGGTTATTTTGATGTGAGTGGTCCAGTTTCTTTCTTTTGCTTGTAGCTGTCCAGTTTTCCCAGAATTATTTGTTGAAGGGATTGTCTTTTTCCCACTGCATATTCTTACTGTTTTGTCAAAGATTGGCTATATAATCCTGGGTTTACTTCTGGGATTTCCATTCTGTTCTGTTTATCTATGTGTCTATTTTTGTTCCAGTACCATAGTGTTTTGATTACTGGACTTTCTAGTATTTCTTGAAGTCTGGAATTGGGATAGCTTTAGCTTTGCTCTTCTCGCAATTGCTTTGCTATTCAAGGTCTTTTGTGGTTCCAGTTTCAGGATTTTGAGATTATTTTAGGATTTTAATTTTAGGACGGTTCACTGGGATTTTGATAGGGTTTGCACTGGATCTATAAATTGCCTTGTGGGTTTTATTGATATTAAATTTTCCTACCAATGAGTGGGGTATATCTTTCCATTGTTTGGTGCCATCTTCAATATCTTTTACCAGTTTTTTATAGTTTTCAGAGTACAAACCTTTTACATCTTTGGTTAGGTTGATTTCTAGTTATTTTATTCTGTTTGGTGCAATTGTAAATAGGATCATTTTCTTAATTTCTCTTTCTGCTGTTTCATTATCAGTGTACAGAAATGTGACAGATTTCTGTATATTAATTTTGTATCTTGTGCCTTTATTGAATTCATGACCAGTCTTACTAGGTTTTTTTTGTGGACTCATTTTGGGTTTTCTGTATATAGTATCATGCCATCCACACATAGCAAAAGTTTTACTTCTTCTTTATGAATTTGGATACCTTTTATTCCTCTTCCTGATCTGATTGCTATGGCTAGGGCTCCAGTACTAAGGTGGATAAAAGTGATGAGAGTGGGAATCCTTGTTTTGTTTCTGCTGTTAGGGGAAAACTCTCCATTGGCCAACAATGAGTATGATGTTAGGTATGATTTTTCATAGATGGCCTTCATTATGTTGAGGCATGTTCCCTATAAATCTACTTTGTTGAAGGTTTTTATCATGAATAGTTGTATTTTGTGAAGTGCTTTTTCTGCACCTATTGAAATGATCCTATAGTTTTTATCCTTTCTCCTGTGTATGTGATACGTCACATTGATTGATTTGCAAACATTGAACCATGTCTGCATCCCCAGAATAGATCTTCCTGGATTGTGGTAAATGATTTTTCAATGCCTGCTTAGATTCAGTTTGCTAATATTTTTTGAGGAGATTTGCATCTATATTCATCAGAGATATTGGCCTGTATTTTTTCCCTTCCTTTCCTCTTTCTTTCTTTCTCACTTTCTTTGGTTTTGGTCAAGGTGATGCTGGCTTCTTGGAATGAATTTGGAAGTTTTCTTTCCACTTTTGTTTTTTTGGAATCCTTTCAGAAAAATAGGTATTAACTCCTCATTAAATGTTTAACAGAATTCACCTGTGAAGCCATCCTGTCCTGCACTTTTTTTTTTTTAAAGATTTATTTATTTATTTATTTGACAGAGAGAAATCACAAGTAGTCGGAGAGGCAGGCAGAGAGAGAGAGAGAGAGGGAAGCAGGCTCCCTGCTGAGCAGAGAGCCCGATGCGGGACTCAATCCCAGGACCCTGAGATCATGACCTGAGCCGAAGGCAGCGGCTTAACCCACTGAGCCACCCAGGCGCCCCTGTCCTGCACTTTGTTGGGAATTTTTTATTACTGATTCAATTTCATTACCAGGAATTGGTTTATTCAATTTTTTTTTCTTTCTGAATCAGTTTTGCAAGGTTATATGTTTCTAGAAATTTATCCGTTTCTTCTAAGCTGTCCAATTCATTGACATATGCTTTTTCATGATATTATCTTGTATTCCTTTGTATTTTGATGGTGTCAGTTGTTATTTCTCCTCTTTAATTTCTGATTTTGTCTATTTGAGTCCTCTCTTTATCTTATCTTTCTCTCTATCTCTCTCTGTATTTTTTTTTTTTTGAGGAGTCTGGCTAAACTTTTATCATTTTTGTTAATCTTTTCAAAGCAACAGCTCCTGGTTTCATAGTTCCGTTCTGTTGGTTTTGTAGTTTCTATTGTTTATCTCCACTCTAATCTTTGTTATTTCCTTCCTTGTATTAGTGTTGGGTTTGTTTTTATTTTTCTAGCTCTTTTAAGTGTAATGTTGGGTTGTTTATTTGAGATTTTTTTGGTTCTTTACCTAGGCCTGTATTGCTATAATCTTCCCTCTTAGAATAGTTTTTGTTTCATCCCAAAGATTTTGGACTTTTGTGTGTTTGTTTTCATTTTTCTCCATGCATTTTTAAATTTCATCTTTGGTTTTTTGGTTATCCCAGCTATTGTTTAGCAGCTTGTTATTTAGCCTCCATGTATTTGTGTTCTTTCTAGATTGTTGTCTTGTAGTGTTTCATAGTGTTGTCAGAACAGATGCATAGCATGACTTCTATCTTTTTGAATTGATATGACTTCTATCTTTTTGAGACTTGTT
The DNA here is from genome assembly GCF_009829155.1 of Mustela erminea. NCBI lineage: Eukaryota > Metazoa > Chordata > Mammalia > Carnivora > Mustelidae > Mustela > Mustela erminea. Next base: position 13,308,862 of record NC_045616.1, read on the forward strand.
TGTGACATAAAATGTGATCTATGCTTGGAGTGTTCCATGTAAATTTGAAAATAATGTGCATTCTCATTTTTGGATGCAATCTTCTGAATATATCTGTTAAGTCCATCTTGTCCAGTGTGTCATTCAAAGCCACAGTTTCCTTGTTGATTGTCTTTTGGATGATCTACCCATTGATGTCAGTGGGGTGTTAAAGCCCCCTACTATGATTATATTATCATTAATGTGTTTCTTTAATTTTGTTATTAATTAGTTTATGCAATTGGCAGTGCCTGTGTTAGGGGCATAAATATTTATAGTTGTTAGATCTTCTTATTGGATAGGCCCTTTAATTATGATATTGTATACTTCATCATCTCTTATTATGGTCTTTCATTTAAAATCTAGTTTTTCTGGACTCCTGGAAGCAAACTGAGGGTTACAGAGGGGTGGGGTTGGGGGTTGGGTAACCAGGTGATGAGTATTAAGGAAGGCACATGTGGTGATGAGCACTGGGGTTATACACAACTACATAAAAAACTTAGTGATGTACTATATGCTGGTTAACTGAATATAATAAAAAAATAAATAAAAATAAGATCTGGTTTGACTGATATAATGATTGTTACCCTAGCTTTCTTTTGGTGTCCATTAGCATGATAAATGGCTCTCTACCCCTCATTGAGATGACTTGGGTCTAAAATGATTCTCTCATAGCTAGCATACTTATGGGTCATGTTTTTTATCCAATATTATACCCTCTGCCTTTTGATTGGGGCATTTATCCCATTTATAGTCAGAATAACTATTGAAAGAAAAGAATTTGGTGCCATTTTATTACCAACAAACTCACTTTTTTCTGCATATTGCTTCTGTTCCTTTCTGGTCTTTGTTACGTTGGGTCTCTCTCTTCACTATAAGGATCCCCTTAATATTTCCGTCAGGACTGGGTTTTTTTTTTATTTTTTTTTTTTATTTGACAGAGACAGATCACAAGTAGGCAGAGAGGCAGGCAGAGAGAGAGAGAGAGAGTGAAGCAGGCTCTCCGCTGAGCAGACAGCCCGATGCGGGACTCGATCCCAAGACCCTAGGATCATGACCTGAGCCGAAGGCAGTAGCTTAACCCACTGAGCCACCCAGGTGCCCCAAGGGCTGGTTGTTTTTTTTTTTTTTAAGATTTTATTTATTTATTTGACAGACAGAGATCACAAGTAGGCAGAGAGACAGGCAGAGAGAGAGAGAGAGGAGGAAGCAGGCTCCCTGCCGAGCAGAGAGCCCAATATGGGACTCAATCCCAGGACCCTGTGATCATGACCTGAGCCAAAGGCAGAGGCTTTGACCCACTGAGCCACCCAGGCTCCCCTATATTTCCTGCAGGTAAGGTTTAATGATCATGTTTTGTTTTGTTTTGATTTTCTTTTTCTTTTCTTTTTTTCCTGGAAGCTCTTTGTTTCTCCTTCTATT